>NC_048292.1:15352558-15489020 GCF_009762535.1 Notolabrus celidotus
GATGGTTGGTCCAACCTCTCTTCCATTTTCCCACCACTCAGGTCCAAAATGGAAACCAGAAACCAGCTAGCAGTCCCACGTCAGGTGTCACAAGATGAAACCTTTACATCTCACTCTTTACTCTCACTCTGAGACCAAACAGGTCTGACTGGTCTGAGTATCTAACCCCTCCCAGACCCAGACCTCTTGTTCAGAATCAAGGTGTCTTTGCTGACCTTTGATTACCTCAGATCTTTACCTTTCCCATCCATGGCTTCCGCTGCCGGTTTGTAAAATAATTCAGGAGAGTATCCAACATTTAGACGGATGCTTTAAAAACCTCAGCGTAACACTTTCATCCTGTCATGTAGTTATTAACTAAGTAAGTACTTCTTATCAGACTGGTGCATTCTGGTCCTTTACCTGTAAACATCTGAGCTCACTGAGGCTCGTCCTAAAAAAACAACAAAGAGGAAGAACACAGAGATCTGTGGAGGGCTTTTATTTTGAAAAATAAAACAACAGTGGTGATTTCAGTGATGACGGGGAATCTTTCTGCAGGTGTTCACCTCCAAAGTGAGGTCGTATCATACCCATGCTTCATGAATCTCACAGTGTGGTTATGATACAGCCCCTGCTCTGAAGATCAATAACATCTATTGATTTAAAATCAGAAAGTGATCGGGGTCTTCTCATCTTCAGAAACAAACAAACAAACAAACAGTCAAAACACAGTTTGATTTCACATCAGGAGATCTGAGGAAAACTGTAAGAGTATCAGTCATTATTTAAGGTTATCAATCATTATTAGAGGTTATTGATCATTCTGAAAGACAATCAATCATGATTAAAGATCATCAATCACTGTTAGAGTTGATTGAATATCAAAGAGGAGAAGTGATTAAAGACTCACCTTCAGGTTTTTACTGCTTCTATCCAGAGGACGAGAGACACAGAGACATGAAGGGATGATGAGGTGATGACTCAATGAGTTAATGGAGTGATAGAATGATGAAGCCATGGAGTTGAAGAAGCCATGAGTTGATGAAGGGACGGGTTGATGAAGTGATCAAGGG
Organism: Notolabrus celidotus; assembly: GCF_009762535.1. Lineage (NCBI taxonomy): Eukaryota > Metazoa > Chordata > Actinopteri > Labriformes > Labridae > Notolabrus > Notolabrus celidotus. The sequence continues at coordinate 15,353,614 of NC_048292.1, forward strand.
ACAAAGACAAGGTGATGAAGTGATGAGCTGAAGAAGCGATGAGTTTACGCAGTGATGGAGTGATGAAGGGATACAGTCATGAGTGAACGGAGGTGTGGAGCCTTTTTAAAACATACTCATGTTCACGTCATGACCTCGGTCAGATTAACCCTTCATCGTCTCTCATGGAGGTTTTAGAGATTCTGCGCCGGCTTTCTGTTTATAATCTGATTAGTGAGCAGGTTTGTGGGATTTAGAGGATTGACGATGTTGAGCTGGACAGGTAAATCGGACACATCCGGATTAGAAGCTGATCTCACACGGAGTGAAAACTTAAAGGTTCTTATTGGATTTACAGACTGTTGTCAACTGCTCTGCTGAAACCTCCAGAAAACCCTTTAATATCTGATATACAGACATATGTACATGCAGTGTATGTTCATACATACAGATTACATATACTCATAGACACATACAGAATACATACATACATATATACATCCAGTGTTAGTAAACAGCGGTACATGCAGATTGAACTAGTGGCTAAACTGATTTGATGCCAACTATTCATTTAAAGTCAGTTTACAATCCTATAAAATACTTTTTTTAATTTATACAGAAAACTAGTTATATTTTTAAAATGATTTCACATATAGATGATAATAATAATACATGGTGGAATTATGTAAATATGTGATACAAAGTCAAATAAATTATGGATTTATATATGTTTGTAAAAATGTGTATGTGTGTATATGTGAGAGTATATGCACGCATATATATATATGTGTATGTGTGAATGTGTATATGTTTATGTCCAGACTATTAATGGGGTACCAAGATGGATGGATGGAATCTTATTTATATATTTACTTTTCTTAGTTTATTATAAATGTCATCATGATTAATATTTGATTATTATCGTGATTATTATAATTATACCTATACTATTTTTTTTTTTTTTAACTGTTTAAATTTGTATTATTATCATTTTTTCTACTATCTGTTAGGGCAGGGGTTCCCAAAGTGTGGGTCGGGACCCTTAGGGGGTCGCAAGACGTCTTCCAGGTTTTTTCTTTTTTTAAGTACTCTAAATCTGCTTATTTTACCCATTATTGTAAAAATATAGGCAACAATAGTTCTTACATCTGAAATAAAACCCTGCAAATAAGCACATTTCATTAGTTTACTGCCTTTCTTTTTTGCCGGATGACTCCTAAAGCTAGGGTTAGGGTTAGATAACAGCTTATTAACCAAAGGATCAGTAGCAGCAGGTTCATTCGCAGCAGCACAGGAAACACAGCCACATGTGCATGTAGGTAAACTAATTTTGAAGTATGAAATAAATGAAGAATGAAGCGAAGGACAGAGGGGGTCACAAGTCTTTGGCACCTATATTTTGGGGGTCGCGGGTTTGGCAGTTTGGGAACCCCTGTGTTAGGGTTCTTTTCTTCTTAATTTCTTCTTTAGTTGCATATGACCCTGTCCTATTTTATTACTACCCTATGTACACTGCCATTCAGTGCGGGGGTGGGGTCAATGACATGGCTTAACCATCACTTGTGCTATGTTTTGCAATGTCAGAGCCACATTAAAACAACCCATAAACAATTGATCACAAAAAAATGAATGATGGATTTATTGATTAAAACTTTGTAAAAACACAGAATGACTTTCACAAATTTATAGTCACAAAAGATTTATATTGAATTATAAAGTTCTAATATATATATATATATATATTGATATATAAATAAATATAACTAACATGGTTTAATGTTGTCGTGTTTTTAAGGTCTGTAAAAAAGAGAACGAGATTAATTAAACATCTAAAGATTAAAGACAACCGGCTGATTAATGAAGCTAACAATCTTCAAACACGTAAACAAGAGCTCCTGTGTTTCTTTTAAGTGTCACAGAGTTACTGGTTAAAGGCTTGAGGGTTTTGATGGGTAATAGTTTAATGGGGTTATGTTTAAAAGGTTAATAGTTTAACAGGTTAATAGTTTAACAGATTAAAAGTTTAACAGGTTAAACGTTGAACTCTGCAGTGATGTTGGATGTTTCTCCATAATGAATAAAATAGATTGACATTTAATGAAATAAAACTTTGATAGATAAATTAACCTAAGAACTGATCTCTACTCGTGTTAACAAAGAAATACTTATTAAACTTTTAAATCAATTTGTAATGTGAGTATATCATAGTTGATCTATATCGCTTTTTGTATTTTTAATTATTTGTTTTAATTCAAATTTTGTTTTTGATCACAGAAATGTTGAAAATTACAAAAGAGGTTAAGTGAAAAATGTCAATTTTGTTGTTGTGAAGTAATAATTAGAAACAGATTTAAAAAATGTGAAAAATTGGTGTTTTAAGAAATTAACTTCAAACCTTGCTGTAACAGTTTGTTCACTTTAAATGTAATTTATTGATTTGTTCAATTAATAATAAATAAATTACATCATTGTGAATTGAATTGTCTTCATATTTGTCACTTATAAATTTTGTTTTATGTCACACACTAGTTTTCTAATTCTGTTGTTTACACATTGAATATTTTCTTTTCGTCAGTTCCGGTTGCTTTTACAAATCAGACTGAAGGACACAGATTATTTTGAACCACTATTCCTCCACTCAAACAGGCAGTAATTGTGTATTTATGTCTGAACTCTGAGTGGATTAAATGTTAAATACATGAATAAGTGGCCCACTGAGGATCTCCGGCTGCTCTGACTGACCTCCGTAAGCAGATTAAGGTTCAGAAAACTTCTGTGGAGGTTGTTAGGGCTGGACGCAGCAGAAGCAGCAGCAGCAGGGTTAGATGGATGACAAAGGTGAAGATCGTAATCCGCAAATGTAACTTTAGAAAAAGCAAAGCAGCTCATCTGAGAAAATCTTTTGTGTAAGTGGTTTATGTCTGTATATAAAGAGGCTGAAGTCCACAGGTGTGCTAGAGAGCTCATCATGGGAAAACACTTCCACCTCTACGAGAACATTTCCAAAGTGAGCCCCTTCGAGGGGCCCCAGTATTATCTGGCCCCTACATGGGTGTACCACCTGCAGACGGCCTTCATGGGCTTTGTCCTGTTTGCTGGAGCACCTTTAAATTTTGTTGTTCTGCTCGTCACACTTAAGTATAAGAAGATCCGAGTCCCTCTGAACTACATTCTGGTCAACATCTCGCTGGCAGGATTCATCTTCGCCACCTTCTCGGTCGGCCAGGTGTTCATCGCCACCATGCGGGGCTACTTCTTCCTGGGTCATACAATGTGTGCTTTGGAGGCTGCCATGGGATCCATAGCAGGTAAATATAAGCCTCAAGTATAACATCTCTCCTGCAGGTAGACAAAATCAGCAGCTAAAGGTAGATCATGTTAGCAACAGGTGTTTACTTGTGCCATGTTTCCTTATCTTGTCTCCTTAGTCTTGTTCTTTGCCTCTTCTATCTTGTTGTATCTATACTGTCTCAAGTACCCTGTCTTATTTGTTTTGCCTGCTGTCTTCTGTATCTTGTCTCCTGTATCTTGTCCTCAGGTCTGGAGACAACCATGTCTCTTGTCCTATTAATCTTGTCTTGTGAAACTTGTCCTCTGGTCTGTTGAAGGCCTTGTCTTTTGTGTGTTTTGTCGTCTGTATCCTGTCTGCTGTATCTTGTTCTCTTTATCTTGTCTCCTGTATCTTGTCCTCAAGCCTGATGACAGCCTTGTCTTTGTCTTGTGTATCTTGACCTATGTATCTTGTCCTTAGATCTGGTGACCACCTGTTCTCTTTGCTTCTGTGTCTAGTCTATTGTATCTTGTCTCCTGTAATTGTCCTCAGGTCTGGTGGTGGCCATGTCTCTTTAATTTTGTATCTGGTCTTATGTACTGTATCTTGTCTTCAGGTTGGTGACAGCCTTGTCTTTTGTCTTCTGTATCTTGTCTCCTGTGTCTTGTCCTCACATTTGGTGATGGCCCTGTCTTTTTTTGTTTGTATCTTGTCTTCAGTATCTTGTCCACAGGTCAGGTGATGGCGTTGTTGCTTGTTTCCTGTATCTTGTTCTATGTACATTGTCTCCTGTATCTTGTCCTCAGGTCTGATGACAGCCTTATCTTTTGTCTTCTGTATCTTGACCTATGTATCTTGTCTTCAGATCTGGTGACCAACTGATCTCTTTGCTTCTGTGTCTAGTCTATATAGTCTGTATATTGTCTCCTGTATCCTCTCCTCAGGTCTGGTGGTGGCATTTTCTCTTTTCATCTGTATCTAATCTGAAGTATCTTGACTTCTGTATCTTGTCTTTAGATCTGTTGTCCGCTAGTGTCTTTTCTTCTGTACCTAGTCTAATTATCTTGTCCCCTTTATCTTGTCCTCAGGTCTGGTGGTGGCCATGTCTCTTTTCTTTTGTATCAAGTCTTATGCATTTTGTCTTCAGGTCGGGTGACATCCTGGTCCTTTGTGTTCCGTATCTTGTCTTCTATATCTTACCCTCAGGTCTGGTGGTGGCCTTTTCTCTTTTCATCTGTATCTAGTGTTAAGTATCTTGACCTTTGTATCTTGTCCTCAGGTCTGGTGACATCCTGGTCTCTGGCAGTCCTGTCCTTTGAGCGGTATCTGGTCATCTGTAAACCATTTGGACCCTTTAAGTTTGGCAGTAACCAAGCCCTCGCTGCAATTGGCTTCACCTGGTTCATGGGCATCTGCTGTGCGACCCCGCCATTCTTCGGCTGGAGCAGGTAAGGGCTCACCTTTAGGAGGATTCTACGGGTAACTTTAACATGATGACGTGACCCCATCATGTCTCTGTTCTCAGGTACATCCCTGAAGGTCTGGGCTGCTCCTGTGGACCAGACTGGTACACACACAGCGAGGAGTACCACACTGACTCTTACACCAAGTTTCTGATGGTGACATGCTTCGTCATGCCGCTTGGCATCATCATCTTCTCCTACTCACAGCTGCTGGGCGCGCTGAGGGCTGTGAGTGACACCTGATCAATCAATACCTGATCAATCAACACTTAGATCTATCCATCTGAGAGATAAATAGATTAATAAGATATGATAGAGTGTAATGAAATTTAATTAACTAAACTTAAATTGAATAAATAAAATAAAATTGATGAATAGAGCTTTAACACCTGATGATCAACTTCTTCTTCTTCGTGGGCTTTGTTGTCAGGTAGCGGCTCAGCAGACAGAGTCAGCCTCCACCCAGAAGGCGGAGAAAGAAGTGTCAAGGATGATCATCGTGATGGTTGGATCTTTTGTCACCTGTTACGGTCCGTACGCGCTGGCCGCCCTCTACTTCTCCTACTCAACAGATGAAAACAAAGATTACAGGCTCGTCACCATTCCCGCGTTTTTCTCCAAGAGCTCTTGTGTGTACAACCCGCTGATCTACGTCTTCATGAACAAACAGGTGAGTCCACACATATTGTGTTTGTGCTTTTTTGTTAGACTTCCTGCAAGGTTGTTAAACGTTCACTTCGTCATGTGATCGGAGGTTAAAGTAATCACCTGATGGATGTTGTGTGTGTGCAGTTTTACGGTGCCATCATGGAGACAGTGTTTGGAAAGAAAATGGAAGACACATCTGAAGTTTCTTCAAAGACAGAGACTTCCTCTGTGTCAACGGTATCTTAAAGTTCGGACTAAGGACAGAGGGACATCTTTGACTTTTTGAACGGACATTGTACATTTTCTTTTAGCACAACAAAGGATGTTATACTGTAGAACATCTTTGTTTAGTTCAGAGGCAAACAAAAAAAACTAATAAAAAAATGAATATTTGTTTTTAACTGTGTGTCGTTTTTTTTTATTTCAAGTGAACATCTTAAAGGGCCAGTGCTGCCAAAACAATAAAAAAAAAAAACGATGTAACTTCATATTTTTATTAAACAGTGATAAAAGTGAAAAATACAATCACTAACTTTCTCTGTGTGTAAAAGTCTATTACAATTAGTGTCATTGTTTTCATGCTGATATAAAAACTTTGAAGCATTCAGGAAATTTCAAGACATTATCCTTTAGTGTTTTTCATAGAAACCATCAGGTGACAGTATAAAACACACATGACATAACTATAACAGAGCATTTGCAGATAAAACGTGTGACGTGCCAATAAGATGAGAGGCATAGTGAAGTCATCGACCAGAAACATACAAAATGGACGAAAGATAAGGAATATAAAAACTAAAAAATGAATTAAAAAACAAACAACACAAACAAGTTGAAACAGTTTTGTAAAAACATAACAAAACTCCTTATTTGTTCAGTTTCATTCAAAACTTTGTATGAATAAATAACTTTGGAAAAAAGATAAATATTTTATTTTCTTCATTATGAATCTGCGACTCCTCTAGAACTCGTCGTGTCGTAGTAACGCCTCCCCAAAGTCCGTCACCTGACTTCCCACAAACACGTCAAACTTATCAAGGATCTCCTTTTTGGTGAGTTTACCATCCTGAAAACAGACACAAAGACAGGTGTTACACAGGTGTTTGACTAGTATTACACAAATATTTCAAAACTGCTAAACAGGTGTAACACATTTTTCAAACAGGTGATACACAGGTTTGTACACATACCACATAGTTTTAAAACAAGCTTCACACACATGCCATACATGTGTTAAACAGTTATTACACGTGTATTGTACAGGTAATAAATCAATCAATCAATCTTTATTGTATTCAATGCTGCTCATACGTGCCTTAAATTGCCCCCCGGGGACAAATACAGTTTTTTGAATTGAATTGAATTGAATTTATTTGTATAACGCCAAATCACAACAAACGTTATCTCAAGACACTTTTACAAGCATAGGAGGTCTAGACTGTAATCTGTTAAATTATGAACAGAGACCTAACACCAAGGCAGGGTAAGACTCAGTCTTACCCCACCTTAATCCATCATGAGCATTGCACATGAATATTGTATTTAGCTAGTTACAGCGGCAAGAAAACACTTCCTTTAACAGGCAGAAACCTCGAGCAGAACCAGACTCATGTAAGACACACATCTGCCTCAACTGAGTTGGGTCTTGAAAGAGGGATAGAGGAGAATAAGAGAGAAAGGTGAAAGTGATGAGACGATTGATTGATTGATGATGATAAATTGATTGATTGTTTCTTCAAAGACAGAGACTTCCTCTGTGTCCACAGTATCTTAAAGTTCAGACTAAGGATAGAGGGACATCTTTGACTTTTTGAATGGACATTGTACATTATCTCTTTTAACGCAACAAATGATAAACAGGTTTCAGACATGTGCAAAACAAAGAAAAAAAGGTTGTACACATGTGCCATACAGGTGTTACACAGCTATTACACATGACCTGTACAGGTGATAAACAGGTTTAACACATCTACTATACAGATGATAAACAGGTCGTACACATGTGCCAAACATATTACACAGCTATTACATATGTCTCGTACAGGTGATAGACAGGTTTCACACATGCGCAAAACAAAGAAAAACAGGTTGTACACATGTGCCATGATGCAGGCGTTTAACAAGTTTTACACATGTGCCATACATGTGTTTAACAGGTATAGTACATGTACTATAGCGATGATAAACAGGTTTCACACATGTGCAAAACAAATGATCAACTGGTATTACACATGTCCCGTACCGATGATAAACAGATATTACACATGTGCCATACAGGCGTGTGACATAGTTGTTACACATGCATTACATATGTGTAATGAATACACAGGTGTTGCTCATGTTCTACAAAGGTGTTAATGTTCCTAAGTTATCAAACAAGTGAAGCGAAGGTGACCAGGTATATAACTGGTGTTATACAGGTGTTACCCAGATGTTACATGAATGTTACACAGATGTTGTATAATGGTGATACAGATGTTGCACATTTGTCATAGAGGTGCTACATACGTGTTCCTTTGCTTCTCAAACAGATGTGATAGAAGTTAAACAGGTGTTGTCCAGGTTTTTAACAGGTGTTAAACAGATGTTATCAGGGTGTAACATGTTGATTTTAGTGCCTATACAACTGTTTCACATGTGTCTGACATGTGTGTGACATGTAACACATCTGAATAGGTAGATATGAAGGTAATCAGGCTCACCTTGTTGGTGTCAGACTCACTCATCAGGTGTTTGGCCTCAGCTTCAGCGTGGTCATAATCAGACGGGAGAATCCAGTCCAGAGTTTCCTCTTTGTCCATTTTTCCGTCTTTGTTTTTGTCTCTAAACTCAGAAAACTGCTGACGCTCTGACTCCACCCACTCCGGATCCTCCACCTGGTCCTCTGCTGTGTACATGTCACCTGCAGACCACACACAACGATCACAGAGCAAAAATTAAACTACAATGAGCACAAAAAACAGTTAATAATCACAGATTCCAATCCTCGCTCCTTACTCCTTCTCTGCCCCGCCCCTCCTTACCGATGTACTCCTCCAGGTCGATGAAACCATCTCCATTCTTGTCAATGTCTTCGATAGTTTCCTGTGAAGGAGAGCGAACACATGAATCACCTGAGTCACATCACATGAGTCACATCAAGCAGTGACATCACGCTCACCTGCACCACAACGTCCTTCATGTGCTCATGTTCTTCAGGATGGAGGAAGGCAGTGAACTCAAGTTTGTTGGCGATCAGATCTCTGTTGGTGTCGGCGACTCTGAACCGTCTCTCATCCCTCGCCATCATGGCAGAGTAGTTATACTCTAGTTCAGCCTGAGGGTCGTCTATAAGAGGTAACCAATTAGAGTGACCAATCAGAGGCAACTTTTTAGAGCTAATCTATTAGATAGATTGAATGGCTGGTTCATCCTGGATCAGACTCACCCAGGTAGGTTCCGTAGGTGACGTTCTTGTACTCCTCCCAGCTGATCATGCCGTCGTCGTTGATGTCAAAATCCTTCCACTGACGCTCCACGCTCTCAGAAACGTGTTTCCTCTGACCGCTTTTTATCCAAAACTTCAGCTCCTCCTCCGAAATAAAACCATCCGAGTTACTGTCCATCTGATTCACTATGATACTTCACACACACACACACACACACACACACACACACACACACACACACACACACACACACACACACACACACACACACACACACACACACACACACAGTGGTTATTACGTAGAATTAGAACGTTTCTGGGCTCTGAATAATTTGAATTCCAGTAAAATGATTGAGTTTCTTTTTGAAAAATGCAGACATTTTTGTCTTTACAAACACAAGTTGAGTCATGCCTGTTCCAGGTGTGTCTCAGGTGTGTCCAAGGTGTGTCCCGGGCCAAATCCAGGTGTTTTTTTATATTATAGGTGTATCTCAGAAGTCTCAGGTCAGTACTTATTATGTGTTCTCACGTGAGTTTAAACTGTGGGGCTATTTTGTGTGTGCCAGGAGTGTTTTAAGGGTGTTCCAGGAGTGTTTTACGATGTGTTGTAAGTGTGATATTTTTTGGTGTGTGTTCAAGGTGTGACTTAGTTTGTTTTTTTAATGTGTCCAGATGCATTCTTGGTGTGTTTAAGTGTCTCAGGTTTGTTGTCAATGCAGGAGTGTATTATTTCAGTGTGTTTAAGTGTCTCAGGTTTGTTGTCAATGCAGGAGTGTATTATTTCAGTGTGTTTAATGTGTGTCTCAGGTTTGTTGTCAATGCAGGAGTGTATTATTTCAGTGTGTTTAATGTGTGTCTCAGGTGTGTTTTTGTAATTCAACTTCTTTAAAATAAAGTTATGAACTGTTGAGTGAAAGAGTTAAACCCACTTAGGTGTTCCTCAGAACCAGAAACCAGGTTGTCCGGTATTGTACAATGTGTGACCGTCACTGTTTCTTTAAGAGACGTACCCGAGCCGGCGCTTGCTCTCCTCCTGTGGGAGCTGTTCAAAGGTTTTCGCCTCATCGTGACCCAGAAACGCTTCGTGGTCGTAGTCGAAATTTTTGTTGTCATCATGCTCCAGGTGACTCAGAGGTTCATCCTCGTGAACTCGACCCTTCTTCTCTGTTGGCTTACTGCTGCTGATCACGCAGAGAGCGAGACACGCCCACAGCACACGCATCATCCTGAGAGAGAGATGGAGAGAAACAGAGAGAGAGAGGGACTGAGAGAGGGAGAGGGAGACAAAGAAAGACATCTGTTAATTTCTACACTGATTAACTGATAACCTCTGTTTACAGACTGTGCTTACAGTAATAACACAGATACACATGATTAAACTTACAATAACAGTGTCATTTACCCTCAGTTATCTGTACTCATCTGCATATGACAGCAGTCACCTTTTTCAGTTTGTATTTTCATGTTAATGCGAATAACACACTAAAAGCTTGCACCCCTTCATTTGTCTAACTCTACTTTATTCTATTTTTATCTTTACATTTGCTTTGATGTCATTAAAACGGGTTTCCCAAGCAGATAAAACCTTTTAACTTGTACTGACAGACAGCTTCTCATATGTTCTTTAAATGTTTACAGGAATATTTGAATACATTTACATCTAACAGCTCATTTTAACTTTTTCTGTCATGTTTTCTGTTAGAAACATTGTCATTTTCTGATCAAATATGTTATAAACCAGACCCCTAAGGCACAACTACTTACAGTTAGAGCTGACAGTCCATCACATCTCGCGATAACTAGCTCTGGTTAATGGGCATGCAAAACGCTGACACAAACATGAACGTGATATTTATCCTTTACCATTTTCCTTGCAGTGTTTTGTCCAGTTCTCACCTGTGTTTCTGGTCCCTTGCACCCGGACTCTTCACCTGGTTCCGAACGGTTCCGAACGATCCCAGTTATCCTCAGTTTTCTCTCCAGCCTCACAGAACGCATCCGCCCTGTCTCGGCCAATCAGGAGGCGTCGATACACATCCCCCGTTCTGATTGGTCCACTTGAGGTTTGGTCCATGACGTCAAAAGGAGCTGTCATTGTACTCAGTGACTATTGGCTGTTGATTCTATGTGGACCAATTACAGCCAAGGAAAGATTCAGCGGTGAGAAAAGTAACACGCTTGCCACGTACTCAGATATGAAATCAAAGACACCGACAGTTATCGATCTGTTATCATTTATAAAAACTACTTTACCATATTTCACAGTAAATTATTATCCAGTAAATATTATTGATTAATATTGATGACTGTTTTATATCGATTAGAGATTAGAGACTGTTTTAAATCTGAAATAATTTTTGATGATTATTATTTATACTGTTTTCGAAACGGATTATAACATTAATAAACAAATGTAACATGGTTCTTAAAAATACATATATACATTTTTATCCTAGTTATAATAATTCTAGGTGTGATACTCAAAAAAATGTTTTTAATTATCTAATGATATTACTTAACTTTATAAACTGAATTATGTAAGGGATAATTATGCCAAATAGAATCCGGACTGGCTAAAACAATCATGTGTAGCAACAGAGAGCTCTTGATTCACCCTGAAAGAATTCATTATCCCGCTTATTATCTGATAATAATTATAATAATAATAATAATAATAGGCCGCCTCTTTTTCTTTAGGAGGCTCAGATCCTTAGATATCTGTAGTAAGATGCTGCAGATGTTTTATCAGTCTGTGGTGGCAAGTGTGTTATTCTATGCTGCATTCTGCTGGGGAAACAGTATAAAACACAAGGATGCGAGGCGACTGGACAAACTAGTGAAAAAAGCTGGCACTGTGATTGGAGCCACGTTGGACTCACTGGGGGCTGTGGTGGAGAGATGCACACAGAAGAAGCTAGAGGCCATTCTAAATTACACAGATCATCCACTTCACAACTTCTTTGTGGAACAGAGAAACAGCAGCAGTGGACGGCTCATCTCTCTGTGCTGCAGGACTGAGAGATACAGAAAATCATTCATCCCTGCAGCCATTAGGCTTCATAACTCTCTAGCCAATGGGAGATGAGCTGACAGACACCTGAATTATTTGTTTTATGTGATTTTTATAATTGTATCTACCAGAGACCTGGATTTATAAAGTACATTCTATTCTCTCTATTCTATTCTACCAACTTTAGCTGACACTACGTATTGATCCAAAGAATATTTAATACATTTAAAAAATATCTACTCATACAGCTGAAAAATTGTCCCTAAGATTAGACGTTTATAGTGCGCCCATGGCAAGAGTATTCTTATCAGCCTACCTATGGGTAGAATGAACTTTTCATTAACAGTCAAGTCTAAACATAAGCAGCACCTGTATAAGATCTCTTCCCCATAATATTTCTTTTGGCACTTTCCTCTCGCTCAACCAGTCCTGTGGCACTGCCACAGCCCACAGACCATAATATGTTGTGGTCTGTGGGCTGTTTTCTTCTGTTGGGTCGACATCTCCTTCACTCAGCTCCTTGTATGTTTTAAGTGTGGGCACTATTTCTCTCCTCTTTGGTTACCCATTCACCCTCAATCTAAAGTTTTTATTTCTCCTAACTAATAGAGGATAATATTTTGATATCCTCCATGTTGTCTACACATGCGATCCCAAATTAGCGTTTTTGTCAGATTGTCAACTGGAAGAGGGGAAATCATAAACTTTATAAGTGCTTGCCCCAACCTGCAGACTCCTTTGATAAGCCCTGGGAGACGTGTTTAAACAGATTGTCCCTGCCTTTGCTCTTGCTATTTAGAATGAATAACTATAGTTCCAGGGTTTTGACCAATCAGGATCCAGTATTTAACCCAAAAATCGGACACCTGATCTCACTGCTGCAGTTCTAGGTAGTGATATCATCATTCAAAATGCGGCCTCACCTGGTAGAGGACCACTTGCTGAAAGACCTGAACCAGATCCACATCATACCCTGAGCCATTTCCAGATTAGACCCTGATGTTCTGGACCAGATCCACATCTCTAATTAGGATAGAAATATTGAACAAAGTTTTTGAACATGGATTCAAAAGAGCAAAGAAAAAGAAGACATATTCAGAATCATATGATTTGAACATGCAGTGTTTGTCCTGAGGGGGGCGCCACAGTTTTTATAGTGAAAAGTGAAAAGTGAACAAAGATCATCATCGGTGTAATGAGGATATAAAATGATTTCAAAGTCAGATTTATAGTTTCTGTTTATTCAGAAAAAGCTGGAAATATTGAACCATGAATCACGTGAGTTTAATGATCGGTTAATTCACTGACCATTATTATTTATTGCTGGTCACGAGCAGGATCATCTCACCGGGGGAATTAAAAAATCAGAATCGGCAGATTATTTTGATTAAAGCTGGTTAATGAATTTTAAATGGAGCAGTTTCATCATGGCTTCTGGACTCCCGTAGACCAGGTCTCAGCAGGACTGGTCCGTCACACACTTCCTGTGCATCTCCTGTAAAAAACCAGCTGGCTGAATACTGAGTGGCATTTGTTGAAATGCTGAACAAACTCAGAGAGAGGAACGTTTCTGGAATGGTGAAGTCACATTAAAACCTGTCTGAGAGGACCCAGTGTGACACCAAAATCTGAACCTGCAGACGGAGGTCAGGGTGAAAAGACCTGATCAATGCCAGTACTGATCAGGATCAATACTGTATGAGGTCATGAAAGGAAGGTGTAGAGGGTACAGAGACTTTGTAGATCCTTCTGGACCAGCTCTGTGACGACATCGAGGCAGGACAGCTGTCTGCACCCCATCAGAGTCCAGGCGTTCAGGGGCCAGCGGGGGTCCAGGGTCCCTGGATGTGCTGGCTCTGCAGGAGCCTCTGCAGCTCCTTGAACTGCTCTACCGTCTGGTCCTTAACGTCAGGGTTTGAGATCTGCAGGCGGATGCTGTCCGTGGACCAGCTGAGTTCTCCAGAGAACATCTCCGTCAGGATCCGAGCCACCACAGGGACCACCTAAGAAGGACCAGAACCAGGTCAAAACCAGACCATCAGAACCACCTAGGACTCACAGTTCTTAATTCTAAGAAAGAAATGGAGTTCAGAGAGAGCGCCCCCCGTGGACAGGTCACATAAACTCACCTGGACCATGATGAGCTTCTTCTCTCTGGGTTTCTTGTCAGGCCAGTCCTCCCCAAAGCAGAAGTAGATTTCAAAGGGAGGCGGGTTCTGAGCCTCTCCCTTCTGGAACTGGATCAGCTCTGTGGACGAGTTGTTTCACACGTTTAGTTTCAAACTGACACTCAGCCGGTTTCTACCTGTGCTCTGATTGGTCACCTTGCAGGAAGTGGTTGAGGCTGAACACCTTGATCTTCTTTTCCCTCTCCATGGGGTTTGGTGGACCCTGATCCGGCACGCCAGGTCCAGACCAGAACACCTTACACTGACAGAGGCGGATAGCGTAGATGTCCTGCTCCCAGATCTCAAGGATCAGACCGCGATCCATCACGTCCAGTAGAGCCTCCGTGTAGAACCGCTGCTTTTGGTTCTGGATCTCAGACGTCCCCGGAAATCTGACCTGCTGCAGAGTGACGGGTCCGAACAGTTCCACCTGCTCCGGGGTCGGCTCCAGGTGTCCGAAGTAGAGCCTGCAGCCCTGAGGGTTACTGACCGTCAGAGAGCCCACCGTGCGGCCCCGGTACTGGAACTTCAGATCCAGATCTGTCACTGTGGCAACAAAGAGGGTTGAGTTACGACATCTGTTACTACGGCAAAAAAGAAGGGGCAGCAACCAATAGACCACATGCTACTTTTTCAGGACCAAGTCTGGGTACCTGTGCCTGGAGTCAGGTGAGACACCTTTGAGGTTCAAGGCCCCAGACCACACTCTCTGTGCTTCCTGCTCGATGCTAAGCTTGGCTAATTCTACCTACCTGGACCAGGACTGAGTCCACTTCAGTCCTGAATCTGCACATGCAACCCCTCTTTAAACCTGTTTGGGTCAGGTCTGAGGTCTCCTGTACCGGAAATTCTACAGAGATTATGAGAACCAGGTTAGAGGTCAAAGGTCATACTCACATGGGACGCTGCTTAGCAGGTCGTACTTGTAGGGTTGGTTCTGAGGGTCTCCCTGAGTCTGGACTCCCCCGACGTCGCTGGTCTCCATAGAGGCTGGCCCGGAGGGGTCAGAAGCAACCAGGGGGACCAGAGAGTTCAGGTCCTGAAGACCTGGAGGACAGACAAAGGACCCCTGATGCACCACTCGCCTCGGGAGGTCAGAGGTCATGTTGGGGTCTGAGGTCATTGGGAGGTCTGAGGTCATTGGGAGATCGGAGGTCATGCCGAGGACAGGTGGAGATGCAAATGCCCCGCTGGAGGACAATCTGAACTGAGACACCTCTGAAGCAGCCATGAAGTTGAAGGAGGGGGAGTTAGTGGTCCCTGGGTCTGAGGAGACATGACATCATCAGATCTATAATCTGCTGTTTCAAAAACAATAAAAACTTCAGGAACTTTGTGGTCCTGGGTTCTCTTTCCAGGGTCTCTTCGTGGTTGGGCGTAGCTTAACCCTGATTGGTTGATCATATATCAAACCTAATAAATGTTTTTTTTAATGGACCTGAATGATAAATACAGAGTGCCGCCTCCTGCAGACTAATCAGATCTGTCAGTCGAACAGACAAGTTTGATCTATTTTAAGTTTAAACTTGTCTGTTTTCGTTGAATATTTCGCAATAACCGTTCAAAGCATTATTTCGAAGGATTCATCCTGTTGACTCAGCAGGAGTCAGTTTCACTTCTTGACAGTCTGTTAAACTTCCTGAAGTCTAAACCCTAGAGAGGATGTTTTTTAGTGTTGATGTAAACTGATGTCTTGAGGTCACTTTGAGTAAAATCAAAGAAAGTTAGAATTTTTTAAAATTTCTCTTCAGACTGAAGTCTCACTCACTGATTGTCAGCTCCATCAGGTTCGGCATCTGAAATAAAAAACGATTTGTGATTTATTATTTTATTTTTTTTGGTGAGTTAGGTGATAAAATTTAAATATCTTCTTCTTCGGTTTATAAAATGTTTGTTCCTCACCTCCTCTTCATCTTCATCACCACCCTCTGAAACACAAACAGGACAGACATGTGAGGATTTAATATACGAGTTCATGTGGCACAACACACAGAGACACAGTTCAGGGTGTAAATTCAGAGACTTCAACTCTACACCCAAATAAGAGTGAGATTGAAATTCATCGTGTTTTCAAAATAAAACGGTTTCCTGTGGCTTCAAATTTCATGGGATAAGAATCGATGCTTTGAATTAATTATTGAATAAGAAATAATTTGGTAATAATCATCATCATCACCATCATAATCATAATGATAAACAAAATAATTTGAATAATAATAAGTAGGAGTAGTATTTGAAGCAGTATTAATATTAGTTATTAATATTAGAATTATTATTATTTTTTTAACAATCTTCTTATTGGGTTTTGCTTTTAACAGAGGGCGGAATCAAAATGAATGTAGAAAAATACAGCACATAGATACAAAAAGACAGCCCCCAACCCACCCACCACCCCCCACCCTCTCCAACCCACCCTGTTCAGGTCCGGTCCTTAGTTCCTTTAACAAGAGCGCCTTATTCATTGCAGTTCAAAAGATATTTTGAGAGAATTAATAAGTAAGTACTTAAATAAGGATGAATTAAAACAACATAAATTCCACTTCTGGGAGTCAGTTCAGATAATACAGATAGTCAAAAAACAGTAAACAAAATTACAAAAACTAAACAAGACCCTCAGATGCAGAGAGTGAAATTACATTATTCTGCTCAATTGATCACAATCCCATAAGAGGGACATCCAGAGCAATGAAAAGTAGGCTTGACTTATGTCAGTTGTCAGTATTTGTGTTACTAACTGGAGAGTGTAGAGGAGTTACAGATTCTGTCTCCAAGAATAGTAGAAAACGCCCCAGATATTTTTAAACTCTCCTTGATTGCCCCTGAGGTTGTACATTATCATGTCATTTGGCATACATGATGCTAATTCATGAATCCATCTCTTTGTTGTAGGAGGTTGTTCGTCTTTCCACTGCATGGATATACATTTATAGCTATGATAAGGCTGATTTTAATAAATGTATTTTTGTATCTACTGATATTTTTTCCACATGCATCACCCAAGAGAGTGACTCTTGGCTCTGCTGGAATCTTAATGCTTGCGATGTTGTTGAGTGATGCCATTATAAATGTCCAATATGGGCTAAGACGTGGGCAGGCCCAGTATTAGAATTATTGGTGTTTTTATATTAATAATAATAAAAGTACAGGTATATCTGTATGATTTAGCTCCAGGTGTGTACTTACCCGTGCTCCCTGGCTGCTCGCACACCTCGTAGATCTTGAAAGGTTGGACAGGTGTTTCTTTGGTTCCATCGTACTTCAGCTGAAACTCGCGGCTCTTGTTCAGAGCACAGCGAAGGTTTGCTTTCCACTTGGCGGGGTCGGGTTCATCCACGCCATCCTGATACTTACCTGTCTCCAGAGCCCACGCCTGAAAGACACAGCACAGGGTTAGAAAAGCACATGGAAAGTCTACACAGTCCACACCTGAGAGACACAGAAAAAATTGAGCATAGTTTTAGTTTAAGCAAGCAAGTCAAACTCAGCACTCTGACAGTCCAGCACTACTTTCTACACATCTAAATGACACATGCAAAAATGGGCATTGTAGTTAAACTGCTTAAGCCTGACTACGACTTCTGTCACAGTCACAAAGAAGATCCCATTGCAAAAATATTTGTCTTTCTCCGTACAAACAATCCAGACAGGATTATATTCTCTGACTTCAACTTTCATGATGAAGAGTCTCCAAAGGAAACTTTACCAATAAATGTCAAAGCTCCGTCCTGATTGGTCTACTATACTGTGAGCACACAGGTCATGTGTTGTAAAAGGTCAAGGTTAGACTACCACAGCTTCTTTGTTGTAAATTCACTTCTACAAGTGAGAGTTCAATTTCCATCCAGCACAAAAAATCATGCCAGGCCTAACAGAGTTTAAACCTGGCCAATAGATTGACACTGGTTAAAGAAAACAAAACAAAATAAAATAAATAAATAAAATATATTTTAATAAAATAATACAAAATAAATGAAATAAAATATAATAATACAAAATAAATGAAATAAAATATAATATAATATAATAATACAAAATAAATGAAATCAAATACATCATAATGTACTATATTTACAATATTATATAATAAAACAAAAATAATCAAATAAGATAAAATAAAATATATTTTTATTGCGGATGACACCATTTTATACACTTCGGCGTCTTCCCTACTGAGTGCAATTAACAATCTACAAGCTGCATTTAACACTGTACAAATGAATCTTTGTAAACTGAGGCTGGTTTTAAATGCAGACAAAACTAAAGTGATATTTTTCTCAAAGTCCAAGAGGACGGTGAAAGAGGACTCTAGTATTTTCACTTCCACAAATGAGGAAACCAAATGTGTCCCAACATTTAAATACTTTGGTTTTCTCTGAGATGAAAATCTTTCTTTTAATCATCGTATTTAGAGTTTAACCAAAAAACTGAGGGTGAAGTTGGGTTTCCTTTATAGAAACAGCCGCTGTTTTTCTTTTGCTGCTCGTAAAAAGCTCATTCTAGCAAATTTGTATCTGTAAGTGACTCTGGTGATGTTTTTTATATGCATGCTTCCTCAACCTCTCTGAAAATTTTGGAGGTAGGCTTATCTTCCTTACACAACAGAAGAATGGAGCATTTGGTATGTCTTTCTTTATAAGGCCGTTCTCCCGCAGCTGCCGTCTTATTCATGCTCCTTATTGACTCCTAAAGTTGTCAGTGGCTGTCACCTTCGGTCCCATGGACAATTTATGGTAAAAGTGCTTTTAATGTCTTTTCTCCCTCATCTTGGTCTGAGCTTCAGGGTCACCTGAAACTGGATTCTTTAATTCGATTGGAGGATTTTACAACTAGGATAAAGGACCATCTGATCGGCATGTGCACATGTTTTAGAGCTTAACACTGCTAACTTATAAATGTATGTATTAGTTACTTGTTACTGACTCCCTTGTAAAAGAGACTTTGCATCTCAATGGGAATATTCCTGGTAAAATAAAGGTTAAATGGAATAAATAATAATAATATAAAAAACATTTTCTAAGCACTATAACACCATAAAATTGAATGTATAAAAGTTGAATGTATTTTATTGTACATAACTTTATTGTTTAATGTTGTACTGTATTGTTTGTGTTGTACATTTATCACAATTGGGTGCACATTTAGCCCATGGTTAAATTGGGCGCTTATATAGGCGACAGCCCGGGTTTGAGTCTAGCCTGCGGCCCCTTCCGACATGAGATTCCCCCATGCTCTCCCAGTTTCCTTCACTATCCACTTTCCTCTCCTCTATCAATAAAGGTGTAAAAGCCCCCCAAAAAAGGACTTAAAAACATCTGTCACAATTCAGTGTATTTTAATATATTATTTTATATTAAACAATGTCTTACATTTTACTTGTATGTCTCACTCTTTTAATGGCTGTTAAAAATTGAGTCACGGTGGTCTCAAATTCACCATGTGAGTTAAACAGGTGAGTTCAACAGGTATAAAGTCTAAGAGGGACTCTGACCTTGAAGATGGTGTTTTCCTCCTCCGACGTTGGTGTGTGGCGTGTAGCGTGTTTCCAGGGGATCTGGAACAGTCGGTGCTCTGGACTGAGCCATTGTAGACCAGGATACCTGCCGCTGTTCACCTGAGCCAGCAACCAAGGCTTCAGACGGATCCTGCGGGGCTGGATGCTCATGATTGGGGCTGGGACAGAGGTCACTGGGATCAGGTCCTGAGGAGACTGGGAGCTGTGGGGAAACAAGAGTACACACATCAGTTCTGCTGATGTCCATGATGATAACTAAATTACTTAACCCATCAAACCCTGAGAACAGGTCACTCATTTTACCCTGAAACCACACAAACACTTCTTCATGTCCTGACTTCCTGGGTTCCCGAGCTCCACATCTGCTCCCGATTTTATTTTAAAGACATAAAATTATGTTTAAATATTTATATTCCACACAGTGAGCAGCTATCACCTCTTACCTGTTACTGTGCAAGCCTATTTAATAATGAGGTACACAAGAATCTGTTTGAAACACCTACACACACGGATAAGAGGGCACGGGCACACACACACACACATACACACCTTTTGTTTCTGCATGTTTTTGTTCCTCAAAAGTTTTGGGAAGTCATTGAGTCAGAGTCATGGGATCGAACCAACAAGTTCAGACTCATTACGTCCCAGAGGTGAGTTCCACAAAGTTTTGAATTTAAGTATGAGTGTGTAAGAGTGTGTAAGTGTGTGAGCAAGTGTGTGTGGGCAGTGATTTCACTGATGGACTCACCTGGTTCTGCCAGAGCTCCGTGAATCGGTCCACAGGTTAGAGTTCTGGAGCGTCAGCGTGACGTCATCAATTAATCACTCAAACAAACACACAAAAATAAAAACAAGCAAACAAACAAGCAAACAAAAACAAACAGCAGATGACCGAAGCTGCTCACGTTGATTCTCTCGATTGAAACTTTGACGGAACTGAGTTCAAATCCGCATCAATGTGACGCGATGAGAACTACTACTTCCGGTTTGAGAGACAAAATAAAAGCTTCAAAAAAGTTTTAGAGCAGGAGTGTCAAACGGTGTCAAACTCATTTCAGTTCAGGGGCCACATACAGCCCGAGTTGATCTCAAGTCGGCCGGACAAGTAAAATTATAACATAATAACCTATAAATAACGACAACTCAAAATTTTCCCCTTTGTTTTAGTGCAATAAAAGTACAAGTACATCCTAAAAAATGTCACATTTAACGAACTATATTTTTAAATAAACTGCTGTTGTATTTTTCGCCATGATGAGTCTCATAGTCGGGCCACATATGATATTCTTTAAGCACTGAAACCTGCTGCAAACACACCAAGCTCACAGGTTTCCCAGTCACCTGACACAGTAGTGCTAGTGTTGGTAGTGAAGGAGCGCACCTATGACGCACCCATATGTATGGTAAGCACATGCACGATATGAGGTTCCTTCGAAAATTGGGGATCCACCACTTCTACATATACGTAAACTTTAGTGTTGATTGGATCTTGAAGTGCTCTAAAAAGTCTATGAAATTCAACAAGATTATGCAAACTGCAACTATTATTTTTCCCCCTCATAGAAAAAAAGTCCTGGAGCGCCGTTCAGGTGCACTCCGTCAGACGTTTGATTGTATGCGCCCCCTAGAGGACAAATTTGAAAGAAGTTACCTTCATTGAAAATTGAGTAAATGTCTCTGTAATTTTTCACTTTGCGAAGTCATCCCGCGGGCTGTATTGGAACCTCTGGCGGGCCGGTTTTGGCCTGCGGGCCCTATGTTTGACACCCCTGCTTTAGAGTTTAAGAAGTTTTGAAATGAAGACAGATTAAAAGTAGTGAATGAAATATCTTAATTTAATGAAACAGATACATGTATTTGTATGTAATATATAAATAGGTACAGAGTGGCTCGTAAAAATCAAAGTGTGATTTTGCTGAAGCTACCAAAACTGTTTTCTTTCCTTAGTTAAGAAAACATTTACTATTATAAATTTTAGATTTTGTTGTGAATGTTAGCCATGGTGTTTCTGAATGCTAATATTAACTATATTTGGGTGAAAGGTTATTAAATACATCTTTTAATTTGAAATTAATACCTGTACTTCCTGTGTTCACTGTGCGTGTAGTTCTTTTTATCAACCAGGAAGTGGTAAATAAAAACTGTTTGGCATATTCAGGTATGTATAACTAGAAACTCCTTACACCTGATAATTATCTCAAAGACATATCAGCCATGTCACCATGCTTCAGTAACACTTGAAGTCACTCTTATTGTGAAAATCAGTTATATTATGAAAGTCAGAGCCACACACTACTAATGACCACAAACTGGAAGTGACAAATGATCTCCTTTCCGATCTCCCGCCACACACAAACACACACAAACACACACACACACACACACACACACAGACACACACACACACACACACACACACACACACACACACACACACACACACACACACACACAAATTAATGTCAACTTACAATACTAACATTAAAGCTCTAAGTATTTTTTTATCTTCTCAGTATTTACTCTGTGAGGAACCAAGGTTAGTTTAGATTTAAATAAACTTAATTCTATCAACTTTATTATATTCAATTAAAGTTATTTAAATAGATTTCAATGTAATTGACTCAAATTAAATACAATTAAGTTAAGTACAATTAAAAATCAGGTTCAGGATCAGAACCAGATCCAGACCAAATAAACAAAATGAAAGAAAAATCTATTAAACTGACACAAAAAAATATGTTCCTGTTTATGTTCCCAACATTAAATTCTTCTTAAAATATTTTCAAATTGTTCATTTATTTTTAATCTTTTTCAGACTCTGCTTCTTTTTTCCATTTCTGTTTGTTCTTCAAGACAAGACTTTAAAGTTAAAAGAAAGATTAACTGTGATTTCAAAATCAATCCTCAGAAATAATAAATATGAAATAAAATAAAACGTAAATAAGTTTAGGATATTTTTTGTTTTTACATCACATTTACAGGTTTTAACTCTACAAACATTCTTCACCAGGAAACTTCAACACAAACATCCAATTTATTTTTAGTTTTTCAAAATTAAATAAAAAAAAAAGATTTCTGATTGAAATTTTAAAAGAAAATTTAATAAAAGTTTTAAAACACCTTTGACACATTACAATTTTAAATGGTTTACATAGTTCATGTCTCTGGGCTGAAATATCCACAATAATTCATTTATTTATTTACAAATCACACATTTCAAACCTCCAAAATAAGAGACTGGCACATGATAAAACCTCTAAATTAGAACTCAGTTAGTGTCCTTCAAAATAAAACTTGAGTTCTAGTTTTGTGCTCGACAGCAGAGCAGTTTGTGAAATACGTTCCTGAACTCAACGTTGAAGGCAGTGTAGATTATCGGGTTTACGGCACTGTTGACATATCCGAGCCATGTGACCACGGAGATCAGGGTGGGTCCGATGTCACATGACTGACACAATACTTTGGTGACGTGGACGATGAAGAAAGGGGTCCAACAGGCCAGAAAGACACCTGGACACAGACACAGTTAGAAAAAGGGTGAGAGAGAAATCTGGACCAAGTACGAGACAGAGCTCTTTAAAAAAAAGTTTAAACTAAAAAATCAGCATTACATAGATATAAACCAGAAATCATGAAAATACAAAAAATAATAATATATTCAAAAAATATCAGTCATTATTATATGACAATGGCAGATAAATAATAAATGTCAAATACTTCAAATACAAGCTGGTATCATCTGCATACAGATGTATTTTCTGGTAGATGATCAGCCTTTAGCAGGAATTATACTATTTCTTCAAATGTGGTTGAATAGCTTTGATAACAGAGATCAAGTTAACATTGTGTTCCAGGTATTAGACCAATATCAGACTTTTAATCTCATAAATGAATGTCAGGAAGCAGGATCAGATTAAAACGTTATTCTTCTGATAAAACCAAAAAAGGGAAACAAGATAATATCTGATGTTCAAATCTGAGATTATTCATGAACATAATCTGTTTACAGATGTTTAACTGTGTATAGATACTTAAAGGTTGATGATAATCAATCTATTTATAAATATAGATCTATTTATAGAAATAAAGCTGTTTATAAATATTAATCTATTGAAAGATATTTTGATATTTATAAATATTAATTTATTGAAAGATATTTTCTGCTTATAAATATTTCTCTGTTATAGTTATTTCTATGTGTATAGATAATAATCTATTTATAGATAGTTGTCTATTGAGAAATATGAATCTGTTTATAAATATACATCTATTTATAGAAATTAAGCTGTTTATAAATATGAATCTATTTAAAGTTATTTAGATGTTTACAAAAATGTATCTTTTATAGTTATTTCTATGTTTACAGATATTTATCTATTTATGGCTGGTTGTCCAATGAGAAATATGAATCAGTTTATAAATATTTCACAATCTATATTTATGAATCTGTTCATATATAACAACTGATAATTTATAACAGGTTTATAAGGAATATTTTTATTTTATGTTGCAATGCTCTTAAGAGTGTTTAGAAATTGTTTAAACTTACTCTTCAGATATAACTGTGAATATTTATGAAAAATGTATATGTTAAAGAAACACACCTGAGTAACTATGATAATCTGATATTTTTTTCTCAAATGTTAATTGCTGGATGTACTTTGCTGAAAATCCTTCATCCTCTCATCTTCATTCCTGTGTCCCGTCAGGTTAAAATAACATAACATCACAGACCAGCCCATGTACCTGTATACATGTGTATGTGTATACGCGGGCGTGTGTGTGTGTGTGTGTGTGTGTGTGTGTGTGTGTGTGTGTGTGTGTGTGTGTGTGTGTGTGTGTGTGTGTAAAGCTGCTGCTAAGACACTAAAGTGGTTTCCACGGAGATTAGATAGGAGCAGTTTCTATTTTTACCAAGACGATCACAGAGTCTGTGTTAAACATGAAACATGAGGAGTGTGAGGAACACACTGAGTATTGTTACAGAGGATGGTGTCGTCCTGGAGAAACATTTAAACAGATCACATTCACACCTACCTGTGACTCTCTGAAATAACACCTTAATATATCACTGAGGTCATGATTATCATCTGATGAACTATCCACCATTCGTGTCAGAAAAATCTTATTTTTATCTCACCAATAAAATCCTTATTGCATCAGTATAAAGGCTGATTTATACTTCTGCGTCGCCCTACGCAGCAGGGGCTGACGCGGACATGAGCCCCTCATACTTGTGCGTCGGTGTGTCCGTGTCGCGCAGCAATTCTCCGCCGAAACGCCTGAGGGCAGTGCGGTCTCTCTGATAGCCGGTCGCCTGCTTCCGGTCCCGCTACGATCTCTGTTTACTTTTCCACATCGATTCAGAGCGTGTTATGTTAATCTACAGCTGATACATGTTGCTGTTTATCATACAGACATGATTACATGAAGAATAGAGAGGAGGAGATGAAATACACGGCCGATGTGTGGCTGATTGCCGGGACCCCGGAAGTGCTGTGAATGCGGGAAAGACAAAGCCGTCGAGCGGACCAATCACAGAGCTTGCGGTCCGCGTCGGCTCTACGCGTAGTTACATTTTGGAGGAGGTGCACGTCAGCTACGTGCGTAGGCCTCTGCGTAGGTACGGGAGCTACGCGGACCTACGGCGTAGGTTACGCCGTCGATTCGACGCAGAAGTATAAATCAGACTTAAGTTGATTTAAATTTTTGGAGACCTCGTGGTTCAGTTTCTGGTCCTCCTCTTTTGTCGTAATGTTTTCATTCTCTCCGTAATTAATTGATTTTCATGTTACGCTGATGACACTCAGTGGTTTCCCCCAAAAGGATGATTCTTCTCAGTTTAACAGACCAAAATACCAAAGCTGTTTCTATTCCACCAACCCAATACCGAACAAACCTCAGGTGGAACTCTGAACAAAAGCAAATACACAACGAAAAAAACCTGATCAAACTGATCGTATCGATGGATGTAAGAGACTCACCAACGACCACAGGAAGAACCTTCATGGCCTTCCTCTCCCGCCCGCTGACTCGGCTGCTCTTGCTTGTTCTTCTTCTTCTCTTTGCAGCGCTCCTAGTCATCAGGCTGTTCTCATTCCTGCTGCCCCCCCTTCTCTCTGTGAACTCTCCATCTGACACACTGTCTCCCCTCGTGGTCATCGGGTCACTTTCCACTGCCGCCCCCTGATCCTGTTGCTCCTCTGTCACCTGGGTCCCAGATGGCGTTGTTATAGAAATGGAAGATGGAGAAATGGGGCTAAGGCTGGCCGGTGGGGCATACAGGACTTTCTCCTGACTGACTGCTGTTGGGGATTTAGCTCGCCGCAGAACCAAGCCCAGGCGCAGAGAGAAAGCTGGACGAGCAGCCGGAGCCCCCTGAGATCGGCTGCGTCCGCTCCAACGCCGCAGGCCCTGAAACATCCAGTAGTACAGGAAGAGCATGACGGGGCACGGTACGAAGAATGAGCACATGGACGAGTACACTACGAAACGGTCATCCTCCAGTCTGCACACGGTTGGATCGCGGCCCGGGACCTGGTTCAGACCAAAGATCACCGGACTGGCCACGCCCAGAGACAGCAGCCAGGTGGCAGCGATGAGGGCCAGCTGACGGACACTGAACTGGTTCCTGTTGTACTTCAGAGGGACCACAACCGCGATGTATCTGAACACAACACACAGAGACCACATTGTTTTACATCAGTCCACAACAGGCAACATCATTTCACATCAGACCTGACAGACCAAATCAGTCCACATCAGTCCACATTAGATTACTTTCTTATGTTTGTCCTAAAATCCCCCCAAGTCTGATTAACAAAACTTGTTTTCCAGCAGAAAACTGATTAGTCTATTGATATTTACCTCAGACGAAATCCAATCAATAATCTAATTAGACTTCTATTTGGCCAAATCCCAGAGTTATTTCTGCATTATTTTATGAAGTGGAGGTATTCAGTGTAATTGCAGTTTCTGTCTTTCCAGCTGAAATCATGTCATTGTTAAAGTTCAAAATTGTGCTGTGTGTAATTGTCACATTAAAACTAAATGGTGGCACTCAGTGTGTGTCCCGTGATAAGATCGATACATTCATCTACAAAGAAACAAAAAGTTTTCTGTAGCATTCCTTTCTTTCCTTGATTGCAGCAGCAGGGCCATATTTTTACCGCTTTAACCTTCATTTAATCATATCTGTTGTCTTTATGTCAGTCCGACTGAAGTAGACAGCCGTTGCCGATGATTGTTTCTTTTTGTGATGAAGAAGCATAATGCACCTTTTCATATGAACGTGCTCAGAACCTGGAGCAGAGTCGGAGTTAAAACAGGAGGCTCAAAACCAGCTTTGTGGTACCTGATTCCTCTACCTGGAGCTTTAAACTTTGTCGAGCCAGCTTACTCAATGAAACCTGCATTGTTGTACTCACGTCCTGGTTCACCCCTCTTGTTGTTTCAGCATGTTAAAGTGTATGCTTTGTAAGTTTGTGTGTGTATGTTTTTTGTTCAGTTAATGTGAATTGCCAAAATGTATTTTCTCAATCGATTTCTTGAAGGATGATTCTGCGGTGAGTGTGTGTACAGGTGAAAAGTCCATCAGCCATTAGTCATAGCTAAGGTCAGCAAGAGTACTGGTGTAGTACATGTCACACAACAGAGTTGAGCAAATGTGATGGTAGATTATCCGTCAGTCAGTCAGAACTCAGATGAGCGAAGGTTCAGGTAGAGTATACGGCAGTCAGAACTGAGGTGAGTGAAGGTTCATGTAGAGTATCGGACAGTCAGAACTAAAGTGAGCAAAGGTTCAGGTAGAGTATCTGTCAGTCAGACCTAAAGTGAGCAAAGGTTCAGGTAGAGTATCTGACAGTCAGAACTGAGGTGAGTGAAGGTTCAGGTAGAGTATCTGACAGTCAGACCTAAAGTGAGCAAAGGTTCAGGTAGAGTATCTGACAGTCAGAACTGAGGTGAGTGAAGGTTCATGTAGAGTATCTGACAGTCAGAACTGAAGTGAACCAGGGTTCAGGTAGAGTATCTGACAGTCACAACTAAGGTGAGTGAAGGTTCAGGTAGAGTATCCGTTAGTCAGAACTGAGATGAGCAATTAATAGGTAAGGTACCTGTCTGTCAGAACTAAGGTGAGTGAAGGTTCAGGTAGAGTATCCGACAGTCAGAACTAAAGTGAGCAAAGGTTCAGGTAGAGTATCTGACAGTCAGACCTAAGGTGAGTGAAGGTTCAGGTAGAGTATCCGTTAGTCAGAACTAAAGTGAACAAAGGTTCAGGTAGATTATCCGTTAGTCAGAACTGAGATGAGCAACTAATAGGTAGAGTATCTGTCAGTCAGACCTAAGGTGAACGAAGGTTCAGGTAAAGTTGACTCTATGATGTCATCACTGAGGTCTAATCAAATAGACAGACATGTAGACATCAAATGTATAGAATCAATAGACAGGTGACATGACCTCTTCTTCTTTTCATTCAAACTCAAGGTCAGAATCAGCACAGAGGGACACACTCAGGTACACCCACCTGTCAACGCTGATAGCACACAGGTTAAGGATGGAGGCCGTGCACAGCATCACATCCATGGTCATCAGAGCATCACAGGTAAAGGTGCTCAAAGTCCAGACCCCTCCAAGAAACTAACAAGATACAAACACACCGATAAACACACACATTCTCATGTCTTCACTTAACCAACATGTACTCTTGATCCAGGTGTACAGTCACCTGGTGGTGGTGAACTCTGACCTCTGAGTAGATGAAGAGCGGAAGCACGAGCACGGCGAGCAGCAGGTCGGCTACCGCCAGGCTGATGATGAAGTAATTGGTGGCGGTCTTTAGTGAGCGCTCAGTGAGCACGCTCAGACACACCAGGGTGTTTCCCAGGATGATGACCAGGATCAGAAGGACACCGACGACCAATGCAAAGTAGTTATAGCCATGCAGGTGCATTTCAGGCGGAGGGGTTCCAGGTGTCACATTGACCATGATAAAGGTGGAGCCACAGGCAGCATCTGCACAGAGAGCTGACTCCTGTCAGGTGATCGTGTTTTCATCAGACGCTGCAATGATTATGTGAAAATCTCACCTTCTTGTTATCTTTAGCAGGTGTCTCAGGTATGTGTGTGTGTGTGTGTATGTATCAGTCTTAGTAGGTTGACGAACTGAAGAAGTGTCTCTTCATGGCCGATCCCGAGACGTCTAAGGGTTCCTGTGGCGCTGAACACAAACAGGAGGTACAGTTCTTCATATATCTATCAGTTGCTACGTATTATAGTTATGTTGTGTGTATTCATTGTTATATATGTTGTATGTGTTTGTTGTGTGTATGTGTTGTGTGGTCACTGAATTGTTACATTTTTCTCTCAGGGTAATCTCAGGAATTTAATGTCTGAAGCAGTATCACTGCTCTGGCTCTGATTCTGGTTTTGGTTAGATAGTTCTGGTTCAGATTTTGATTTAAAATTTCTGGTTCAGATTTAATCAGACAATAACGTCAGACTGAACACAGTGTTTCACAATGCAGTGATTTTAGATTGAACACAATAATTTAAGGCTGAACCCAATGGCCCAATCTCAATGTCCACACCAACACACTCTGACTTTGAGGCGCATTCCCGCTAAGTCCGTGAGGGATCTCTCACAGACTTTTTGAGCCCTTAATGCACCCTTTCCTTAAGTGGGCCTTTTTGCAGACTTAGCGTAAGGGAATTACCCAGAGTTCATAGCATTGTGATCCCAGGGGAAATCACGAGCATGAACAAAGCAACTTGAAATTAAAAAAGAGAGATGTTAAACAAGAAGCATGGAAGGTGCAACCAATTTTGCCTATAGGTATGTATGTAGAAAACAGCCTTAATCAGTTTATCTTCACACATTTACATCTAGATGTTTATAATATATTTATGTAGTTTAAATTTAGTGGTTAAGCAGCCTGTATGGTAAGAGCCTGGATCACATTGCAGTCAGTCAGTCCCTTAAGCACCTTGATTTTGAGAAATGTAAAAAATTATGCAATAAAAGTTCCTAATGCCGCTAAGGTGAGCTGCATGACATCATGCAGGGGGTGCGGCAGAAGTCGGGATGTGCTGTCTCATTCCCAGTTCTACGGTTTTGAGTCCTTACAGCCTCCTGCCCTAAATCACTTTACAGCTGACGTCAATTAAGTCAAGAAGGGCTCAGGGCTCAGGGTTTAGGGAGGATATTTGGATTGGGCCAATGATGTCAGACTAAATACAATGATGTCAGACTAAACACAATGATGTCAGACCAAACACAGTGTTGTCAGACCAAACACTATGATGTCAGACCAAACACAATGATGTCAAACTAAACAAAATGATGTAAGACCAAACACATTGATGTCAGACCAAACACAGTGATGTCAGACTAAACACAATGATGTCAGACCAAACACAGTGTTGTCAGACCAAACACTATGATGTCAGACCAAACACAATGATGTCAAACTAAACAAAATGATGTAAGACCAAACACATTGATGTCAGACCAAACACAGTGATGTCAGACTAAACACAATGATGTCAGACCAAACACAGTGATGTCAGACTAAACACAATGATGTCAGACCAAACACAGTGTTGTCAGACTAAACACAATGATGTCAGACCAAACACAGTGATGTCAGACTAAACACAATGATGTCAGACCAAACACAGTGTTGTCAGACTAAACACAATGATGTCAGACCAAACACAGTGATGTCAGACTAAACACAATGATGTCAGACCAAACACAGTGTTGTCAGACCAAACACAGTGATGTCAGACTAAACACAATGATGTCAGACCAAACACAGTGTTGTCAGACCAAACACAGTGATGTCAGACTAAACACAATGATGTCAGACCAAACACAGTGATGTCAGACTAAACACAATGATGTCAGACCAAACACAGTGTTGTCAGACTAAACACAATGATGTCAGACCAAACACAGTGTTGTCAGACCAAACACAGGCTGTTTCCGAAATCGCCTACTATACTAGCAGTACGTACTGATATGTCCAAAATTCAGTATGTAGTAAGTAGTATGTGAACAAGAGCAAAATCTGCAGTAAGCCAAAACTCCCCGGATGTCTACTGATACAGGAAAATATCTCAGTGTGCATCGGACCAGTCTGCCTCGCGTACTGTTTCCCATAATGCACAGCGCTCGTTCTGCTTTTTCTTTTTCCTCATTTTTTGACGGGAGGAAATCCATTTTTGGATGTTGTGAAAGTTATCAAATTACATATAAACCACTTCCTAACTTTTTAAATCATAAATGGATGCTAAATAAGCATTTTATTTATCGGCTTCGCCGTTGTTTACTTCCGCTTTCCGAAACCGAAAATCCAGCGAAGTCTGGCTCAGCATGCTGCATGACAGATCGGACAGAACAGTCATACTACATACTAAATTCAAATGCAGTATGTAGTAGGCAATACCTACTGCCTACTACATTAGTAAGTAGTATGTAGCAGGCCGTTTCGGAAAAAGCCACAGTGTTGTCAGACCAAACACTATGATGTCAGACCAAACACTATGATGTCAGACCAAACACAATGATGTCAGACCAAACACTATGATGTCAGACCAAACACAATGATGTCAGACCAAACACAATGATGTCAGACTAAACACAATGATGTCAGACCAAACACAATGATGTCAGACTAAACACAATGATGTCAGACCAAACACAATGATGTCAGACTAAACACAATGATGTCAGACTAAACACAATGTCAGACCAAACACAATAATTCAAAACACAGTGATTTCAGATTAAAGGAATTGATTTAAGACCAAACCCAATGTTTTAGAAGAACTACAGTAATTCTGGAATAAACACATTCTCGGTATGAACACAATAATCTTAGACAAAACAAAGACACTTTAAATTCAGACTAAATGCAATGATTCAGAGCACACTGATTTCAGACTGAACACAATGATTTCAGAACAAACACACTTATTTCAGACTAAATTCAATGATGAGGACTGCAGACTATGATTTCATAATGACTTCACTGATTTCAGACTGAATGGATTAATTGATTCTGAATTTGAAGTCTGCAGCTGAATCAGAAGTATTATTTATTGTATGTTTTTTTTTTATTCCTCTGGAGAGTAAATACGACTACAAGAGGATAAACAACAAACACAGATTTTAACAGTATAATATAAAAACATGTGATTAGAGATCCACTCACTCTACTCTTCCTCTTCTTCCTCCTCCTCTTTTCGTCTTCTATTGATACCAAACAGAATCAATCATTCATAATCACAGCTCCTCCTGCTTCTCCTCCAGCTCGTGCACTTTCTACTCCTTTTCTTCCTCTCCTCCTCCTCCTCCTTGTCCTCTTTGTTCTCCTCCTCCTCGATGATGATGAAGAGACAACTTTTTTCTTCACGTCTATAAAAAGATTTATCACACCATCATCCTCTTCCCTCTCTCTCTCTTTCTCTCTCACATTTTTTCTACCTTATTCGCCCCCCTCCTCTTTTTTTATTGCAGCTCTGTGATTGGCTGACAATCAGCTGTGATGAAGACACCCACCCCTCAGATTTTCTTATTATTATTTTATGATACATGCTTTCATGATATTGTTGATTATTGGGATAGCACTGAATGCTGATATGCTGCACAGTGACAAATTTAACAGTTTGTTAATAAGTCTAAATTAACGCTCTGTTTACCTGCGTAAACTGAGTAACCATAGCAGCAGGAGGACACTCAACACATCATGATTAAATTAACTTGAAACAAGCGAATACCTAACTCCAACACTGACCAACGTTTTTGAAGCAGTCTACAGAAAATGAAGACTTTGCTGCAGAGAGAGAAATGGAACAGAAAAGAAAGAAACTTTATTTCCTAACACAGTCTGGCCCTGAAGTACCTCTGATCACCACAGGGTGGCTCTGTGGGCAGTACACTCCCTCTGTAAACACTACAGGATATATTGAACATATCTTTATCTGATATCTGAGCACTAACCATCACTTGACCAGGCACCAAAAGTTCAAACCCTAAAGTCTTTTCTTGACAACTTTTCCTCGACCTCAACGGAAAGTGTCACAGGGTGGAGGACAGGTGAGAGGGAGGTGACAGGAAAAGACCAGGGCAGCTTTAAGACATCCTGAATGTAAACTCACAGCAGGCAGGTGTCTCAGATGTAGTAGATATGGGGACAGGGCCTTCTCCGTCTGTGCCCCAAAACTGTGGAATTATCATCCGCCCACCATCCGATTCTCCCCCTCTGTCAAGACTTTTAAAAGTAATCTCAAAACGCACTTTTATTCATTAGCTTTTAACTGCCCTTAACCACGCTGGCTCAGATACTCACTGCACTGTTAATTGTATTTCTTGTCATTACTGTTGTTATTATTACTGTTCATTCATTTTTAATTATATTGCTCTCTTACCACTCTTCTTTCCCTCTCTCTTCCTCTGTTAGTGTGTTTTTTATTTCATTTTCTCTTTGTTTTCCTCATTTTCTGTTGTAAAGCACTTTGGATCAAGTGTGTTGTGTGTAAAGTGCTATATAAATAAAGTTGATTTGATTTGATTTGATTTGATTTGATATGGTATTAAAACTCTACTAATGACGGACTACAAAGACCATCAATCACCTTGTTTGTTCCTACAGTATTGTTTCAAGCAGGCAAAAATAATAATATGATATGATATAATAAAATTAAATAAAATGAAATAAAAAATATATATAATATATAATATAAAATATCATAATATTGGTTTATTCATTTTATCATGATTTAATATTTTATTCTATTTTATTTTATTGTATTATTATTTAATATTATATTATCTTGTATTTTGTTAGATAATTAATTTATATTGTATTGAATTATATTAAAGGTGGTGTTAAAATGAGTCTGTGTTTTTCTGATCTTCCCTGAGCTTTATAATGAACAGACCCTTCAAATGTTAATCAGCTGTTTTGTGTGTGTGTGTGTGTGTGTGTGTGTGTGTGTGTGTGTGATTAGCATCCGTAAGAGGAGGCGGCAGACTTGTTCTTTTATGTTTGATGTATGTTTTATGAATAATTCATTAAATCTGCAGACTGAGAATTTAACACACTCTAAAAACTGTTTATAGAATTTGTGTTTCTCTTCAGTGCTGTTTTACAGTCATTAAAAAGACTCATTAAAATAATGGAACCTCTAATTAAACACACGTAGACTCGCATACACACATTCGCTATAACGACGCTTCAGCAGCTCCTTTTAACAGCATTTATGAACTGAACTTTTAGTCACATGACCAGTTCGCAGGGCGGCTGTCTCTGAAATGCTGGAGCTGATCTTTGAGGTTAGTTTTTTTCCCAATCAGATCGATCATAGTTTCAGTTTAATCACTGAAATGTATTGGCAGTGGTGACAGACCAAGTGGCAACCTCCAGTCTCAAAATATGAAGCTCATGCCGAAGTGTTACAAACTGCAATTCAACGATCGTCCGCTTGAGGCTGGCTGCAGAAACACCGGAAACCACATAGACACCCATTCAAGAAAGACGATCTTTGCAGCATTGATAAACATGTTTACAACCTGGTTAAAAAAACGGCTTGATTCTAGGTAGCTAATTTCTCTATCGGCAGACACTGTACCAGGTCGAATTTTTTTCTAATGCAAAGGTTCTGAAGATATTAAGATTACAAGTTTTGCCCATTTAAGGACATGGCTGACTTGACTGACAGGCGGCAACACTGTAGCTGTTGACGAGGAGGCTCAAACCCCGCCTCTTTACCTCATACAAACTCGACAGAAGTTAGGTTGACTTCAACATTTCCAATATGGCTGCCAACGACGACTGGCTTTTCAACAACGCTCAAGAACAGATGGGTGATGTCAGGGATACTATGTCCATTATTTGTACAGTCTTTGTGACAGACTCGGAGACTCATGGGAAATGTAGTCTTCAGATTAGAAAGAAAAAACATATTAATGTATGTCAGAGTGAAGAAACATTCATGTGAACAGGCTGTGCTGCTGCCCCCTGGTGTTCATACTGAGAGTTACATCTCAACCTCAGATATACTGTACATGAACAGAATTAATTTCAAATAAAGTGTAAACAAACAGACAATTATTTTTTCTGAATCATATTCAAAAATTATAATTGAGCACAAGGAACTAATGTCAGCACAAGTTTGAGTACATGGAGTGCTGATGGAACAGATCCAACATGGACTGATCATACATAATGGATTGTACAGTCATGGCCAAAAGTTTTGAGAATGACACAACTATTAATTTTCACAAAGTCTGCTGTTTCAGTTTTTAGAATGGCAATTTGCATATACTCCAGAATGTTATGAGGACTGATCAGCTCAACTGCAATTAATTGCAAAGTCCCTCTTTGCCTTGAAAATGAACTTTATCACCAAAAACACATTTCCACTGCATTTCAGCCCTGCCACAAAAGGACCAGCTAACATCATTTCAATGACACACAGGTGTCACACACATTAACACAGGTGTGGGTGTTGATGAGGACAAGGCTGGCAATCAATCTGTCATGATTGAGTGACTGGACACTTTAAAAGGAAGATGGTGCATGACACCATTGTTCCTCATCTGTTAGCCATGGTTACCTGCAAGGAAACACGTGCAGCCATCATTGCATTGCACAAAAAGGGCCTAACAGGGAAGTTTATAGCAGCGAGTAAGACTGCACCTCAGTCAACTGTCTATCGAATTATCAAGAACTTCAAGGAGAGAGGTTCAATTGTTGCCAAACAGGCTCCAGGGCGCCCAAGAAAGTCCAGCAAGCGCCAGGACCGTCTCCTGAAGGTGTTACAGCTGCGGGATCGGACCACCACCAGTGCAGAGCTTGCTCAGGAATGGCAGCAGGCAGGTGTGAGTGCATCTGCACGCACAGTGAGGCGAAGACTTTTGGAGGAAGGCCTGGTGTCAAGGAGGGCAGCAAAGAAGCCACTTCTCTCCAGTAAAAACATCAGGGACAGACTGATATTCTGCAGAAGGTACAGGGACTGGACTGCTGAGGACTGGGGTAAAGTCATTTTCTCTGATGAATCCCCTTTCCGATTGTTTGGGGCATCTGGAGGAAGGCTTGTTCGGAGAAGACGAGGTGAGCGCTACCATCAGTCCTGTCTCTTGCCAACAGTGAAGCATCCTGAGACCATTCATGTGTGGGGTTGCTTTTCGGTCAAGGGAGTGGGCTCTCTCACAATCTTGCCTAAAAACACAGCCATGAATAAAGAATGGTACCAGAACGTCCTCCGAGAGCAACTTCTCCCAACCATCCAAGGGCAGTTTGGTGATGAAGAATGCCTTTTCCAGCATGATGGAGCACCTTGCCATAAAGCAAAAGTCATAACAAAATGGCTCGGGGAACAAAACATTAAGATTTTGGGCCCTTGGCCAGGAAACTCCCCAGATCTTAATCCCATTGAGAACTTGTGGTCAATCCTCAAGAGGTGGGTGGACAATCAAAAACCCACAAATTCTGACAAACTCCAAGCATTGATTATGCAAGAATGGACTGCCATCAGTCAGGATTTGGTCCAGAAGTTGATTGACAGCATGCCAGGGAGAATTGCAGAGGTCTTGAAAAAGAAGGGTCAACACTGCAAATATTGACTTATTGCATGAATTCTGTGTAATTCTCAATAAAAGCTTTTGATACTTATGAAATGCTTCTAATTGTATTTCATTATACCATAGAAACATCTGACAAAAACACCTAAAAACCCTGAAGCAGCAGACTTTGTGAAAATGTAATATTCGTGTCATTCTCAAAACTTTTGGCCATGACTGTACAGTGATGGTCTCAGATTGATCACACAGTATTATCTGTAAAGATTGATCATATGGATTACTCCTACAATATTGATTGTAGATTATTGATAGCACTGCATTGTTTGCAGAGTACTGTAATGACCTGAATACACATTCTTTTTTTTCTTGCAGTGCATCCTGCATCTGAATCAGAAATACTTTATTTATCCTGGGGAGGGAAATTCGGTAAAGCCAATGTCTGTAGAAAGAGCGTCTTCAAAATGTCAACAGTCCGTGAAAATCTTTTCATGGCCTTCAAAGCAGTGGCTTCTAAGAAACAGGTCGAAGGTTCGACTAGAGTCGTCATCCAGTTGAAAGCCTCAGCATAGATGCCACATATGGTAGATTTTAACTGAGACAGATGGAATAAAAACTACAGCTTATTTACTTTGTATTTTTTTAATAGTAAACAGGTACAAGTGCTTCATTTACACATGAGATTACATTTCATCTTAGTTTAAAGATATTAAAAACAACTTTATTTAAGAAAAGTGAGAACAGCACACCTTGTTTTATTCAATGTGTTATTATCATCATCAAATTAAACTGTTTTCTTAAAAAATTTTTAAAGTGTTCTTTAAAATAATTATTCAAAAAATAATCACAATAAAAGGAAGCATTGACATGTTTAATCAAGGTTGTCTTCTACTTGAATCAATACGGTAATGTTCATAGAGACTGATCACTGATGTCAGGATATTTGTTGAAGGGTAATTTCTGGATGTATTAATAAAGTAAAGTATGAATCACAGGATATTGTACTGATCACATGATGTACACTGTCGTATAGTGATCACAGGACGATTGTCGTAGAGGATTGAATGTAGGAAATATGGATTTATAGAGGATTGATCATCACAGCTGTGGGGATGATGTCATCAATGAAGAGCTGTGTCGTTATTTTTTTCCAGGGCCCAGCGGGTTTTTGGTGGAATCACCTGCTTTCTCATCGCCTTTCTGCAGATCTGAACCAAGGTTTATGATATGACAGGTGGGCAGAGGGCATCCCCTGTGTACAGAAATCAGAATTTAGAGATTTGCAATGAGTCTGAACACTTGACATGAGCATAGGGAGACACACCTGGCTATACATCTGCACAGATATATTTACAGGTAACTATGTGTACAGGGCAATACATTGATTTTATTGATTAATTCGAGTTAGTGGTGAGGGGCAGTTTTTCAAAATGAAGATTCAGATTAATCTGTCGCTCTCCTCAGGATCCCGTAGTTCACTTTACTTCTGAAAGAGACACACACACAACAGCATGGCTCCTAGCATTAAAATATACCCTGTGCAGCAAAGAAATTATTTATTTTTCATTTGTATTTTTGTCTTTTTTTTTTCTTAAATAGGAAAATAAACATCCATTATAAATGTAAATAAAGTTTGGTGTGAAAAAAAAGTTTGTATTTTTGCCTTATCCCCATGTACTGGTTGATGTGTGTTCATGTAAGTGTCTGTGTAAGTGTAAGTATGTACAGGTTGGTATGATGAAACCTTACTATATGTACAGGAAAGTATGTGTACATTAATTCTGATACATTGCTGAACTCTTATGGTTACCCAGTTGGAGGATCACATCTGTAAAATAAACAAGTTTAATTTACACCTGAATAAATACCTTCAGAATAAAAGCACTTACAGGGAAAACGTGTAAACAGGCATGATTGAGTGGTTCCTGAAGAATAAAAGAAATGTCAGTAATGATGAATGTTTGTTGGAGCAGCAGAAATGCTTTGTTTTGAAAACATAACATAATAAATAATACATTGATTATTTATAATTTTAATGTCACAGCTCTGTTCAATGTTTCTGAACTTGAGATTGTCTTATTGTGAAAAATTCAAACTGATCCCATAGGCTTAGCCAGTGAGAGGTTCCACTGTAGAGTATCTATGAATCTATAACAAACAAACCAAAACACAGCAACAAACATATGAAAACAAATACAAAAAACAAACATGCAAAAAATAAACAAACATGCAATAAACAGTCACACAAACAAACAAACAAACAAACAAACAAACAAACAAGCATGCAATAAAACAAACAAACATAAAAAGTCAAATAAACAAACATGCAATAAACAGTCACACATACAAACAAACAAACACGCATACAAAAAACATAAAACAAGCTTGGAATAAATAAATAAACAAACAAACACAAAACAAACACAAACAGTCAAACAAACAAACATGCAAAAAAATGAAAACAAGCATGCACAGAACCACAAATACACAAACGGCAAACAAACAAATAAACAAAGCATTTAAATAAATAGACCCGCAAATACACATAAACAAACATGCAAAAAACCGTCACAAAAACAATCACATATATGAACAAACAAACACAAAAACAAATGAGAATGCAAAAAACATTAAACAAGTGTGTGAAAAAAGTAAAACAAGCATGCACAGAACCACAAACAATAAATTCACAAACACACCAAAAAACAAATAAACAAATAAACAAACAGGTGTGAATATTCAGCTCCTTTGTTCGTTGATTTAATCTTTGTTGTATAGTAGAAGTTTCTTTAGTAGTGAGATGAGTGTTCCCTCACCTGGTGGAGTTTTCCGTTACATGGTGAAGAAGACTGTCTGTGGTGTTTCCTTCCTGACTGCAGACACAAAACAGAAGCTCTCCTGATTTTAAATCTAAAACATTTTCCTGTTGATTCTAGGCGTTAATAATGTTTATTAAAATTTAAAGTTCAGCCTGTGCGTCGATAAAATCTCACCTGAAGGAGCCAAGTGACGGAGGAAGAGGACCAGGGGACACAGAGACCATCATCATCAGCATCATGAACATCATCATCATCTCCATCCTGACAGAGAGAGAGAGAGAGAGAGAGAGAGGAGAGAGTGCATCGCTCAACCCCACTGTTTTTATATGCTCTCACTGTGAGGGTCACATGATCAACTGAAACCTGTTTGAAGGTCAGTGTGTGTGTGTGTGTGTGTGTGTGTGTGTGTGTGTGTGTGTGTGTGTGTGTTTAAATATTGACTGTGTGACTTTATCAGCTGTGACATCATCAGCTACATGAGAACTATGTGACCTCTGACCCCACCTGCTTTATTAATGTGAGAAAAAGAACCTGTATTTCCTCTCATGTACAGCAGAGGGCGACTCCTGCTTCATAAATCAGGGTGATTGCAACAAGTCTACAAGACAACAGTCTTACATCTCAGCTGATTAATTCTCTCAGTAAACACTTACCTAATGAGTTAATGGTCTCAGTCTGTAGTTTCAAGTCTTCTTCAAATAGTCTTGTTTGGTCAGTTTAGTTCGGTAAACCTGATCTCGCTTTTTTTTTATCAGTGGTTTCTTCTCCACAAAACATCGAATCAAGTTAATCATTGAAAAAGAAAACAATCCCATGGATCACTCTTCCTTTCATTTTACAGGAACTGCCAAGAATCAGGAGAGCTGCATCCTCTGATGGATAACACAGCGAGGAAGTGGAGCCCCTCGTGGCCTTGAGACTCAGTAATCACAGCCAATTTTACATCTCACCCTCACTGCTCAAAGCTTATACAGAGTGTCACCTGCGTAGAGCCTCTATCACTGATGCGTTCATGACGTGTCTGCGTTCATACATTTGGAACATTTTTCACATTTGAAGAAAAGAAATCCAACAAAGATGTCATTTTCATGAAGAGGTTAAAGTTTAATAATTTAAAACAATCAAACAAAACAATGTTTTTTCTCTGAGTCAGTCTCAGCTGACAGAACACACACACATCTATCAGGACGTGTCACATGACCGGCTTCCTGTTTCTGAACGTCAAACGGAATGTTTCTCACACTCACACAGACACATGCTCGCGCACAGGAAATAAGAATAATCATGTTGAGAGGAAGAGACAGAACAAATCACCACATTTAGTTAATAATCTGCCAAACAAACATCAAACAGAGAGTCAGGGACGATCACATCAATTACAGTTGTGGATGTGTGTGAGTGTGTGTTTAGCGGAAGTCCTCGGCACAGAACATCCCCTTGGCACGGCGCAGGATGGAGTCCTTGGATGCGTCGTATGGGTGTTCTTTAGACGGGATCTCCAACACGGCAGGGATGGACTGCATGTGGCCGTCTATGGCGTGACGGATCATCTCGGCGATGAACTGGTTGATGAGGATGATGCCGATGTCGGTACGCACCAAGAAGCTCCTGCAGAGAGGAAGATGAAGTTGAAGCAGAGAGGAAACTTCATTTCAATTTGATGTTTTATGATGTGTGGCAACACCCGCTCTTTGTTTGATTGCTGTGTCTGATGTATGTTGGGTGTATCTGTTGTTTTTCTCTGTTTTTATTCTCAATGTAAAGAACATTGAGCATACATGTACTGAAATGTATTGCTATTCACACTGACAGTATCAAAATTGATGTGTTCAGTTTATTCAATATAAAAAATTAACAGGAGTTTCTAATGTATTAGAAAATAACTTTTAAAAAACTTTAAAATGTTCTTGTTATTTCCATAAAAACATTGTGCAGTTATAATTTTCTTCTGTCATCTTTAAAGGATATTCATCTTAAAATGTGTTGTTTGTCGAATGGGGTTTGGTAACGTTCAATCATAATTAAAAATAAACTTAAATTATCAAATCAAACACAAAACTAGCTCAGATCTGTGTAAACTGTAACAGAACTGTTGATGCAATTTTAAATGTTCTTATTTAGATAGCCGGGTGTTGTTTGAAGCAGGTTTGACATCTGATCATTGCATATGACAGTCTGAAGATAAAAACAACACACACAAAGTTAAATTGACTATCATGTTCTCTCTGTATATGCTGCCCCTGTGATCTATTTTCCAGCATCTCATTTCACTGTTCTGTTGATGATGTGCAGATTTATATGCCGTGGAGTTAAAAAAGGAATGGATCCCTGCAGTCCTTGTTCAACTGTTTGAACGACGTCAAGTTATAGCTGAGCCTAAACTTTCTGCACCTCAATGAGAAAAAGACTGAGGTCATTGTGTTTGGACACCCCCAGTTCGATGGGAGTGCTCTTGGCCCTTTCACAGCAAACAAATATCTTCTGTAAAGATCCTTGATGTTTATTTTGACAGTGCCTTAAAATTTGAAAAACAAATATCTTCTGTGGTTAAGTCAAGCTTCTTCCAGCTGAGACTCATAGCTAAGGTAAAAGCCTATCTCCCTCCCAACGATTTTAGAGAGAGTGGTACATGCCTTTATTACTTCTAGGGGTGACTATTGTAATTCCTTGTAGGTGGGCTTAGACGTGTCGTCTATTCAGCGCCTGCAGCTTGCTCAAAATGCTGCTGCTCGCCTCCTGACTGGCAGGAAAAAGAGGGAGCACATCACACCTGGGCTGCGTGCTCTCCACTGGCTCCGGTCCGTCACAGGATTGATTTTAAAATTACACTTTTAACTTAGAAAGCCCTAAATGGATTGGCACCATCCCACTTAGCTGATCTTCTTCATGTTCATACTCCAGCTCGAGCACTGAGGTCAACAAACCAGCTGCTCCTGGATGTGCCTAAAAGTCGCCTTAAACCTTGGGGCAACCAAGCCTTTGCAGCAGAGGCCCCCAATCTCTGGAATGGCTTGCCACTCCAATTACAATTGGACCCCACTGTTGAATGTTTTAAATCTTTGTTGAAGACCCATCTCTTCTCTTTGGCCTTCTTCTACTCTAAGGAGGACATTAATATCCCAATATGTTGTGTTGTTTATTGTTGTCTACATGTATTTTTACTTTTCACCTTGTAAAGCACTTTGGCCAACACTGGTTGTTTTTAAATGTGCAATATAAATAAAGTTGACTTGACTGATTGTCCAATGAGGTTTGGCTCACTGACATCTTTGATCACCTTGTTATCAGCATAGAAGTTATCAGGTAAGGCTGTATCACGTGACATCGGAGAGCTGCAACGCTGATGAACCAAACTCCATTCCAAAAACAGCCGATTTAACTTTTGAGTCATTGCAGGAAGATGTGATTTCAGTTCTTATAAAACCTCATGAGTATTTTTCAACCTGCTGCCACTGTGATGACTCATACACAGATATGACGTTTTGATTCACCATGGTTTAAAGATCATCAGCTGATGACTGACTCTCACAGCACATTCAAAAATCTGTGTTTCATAAACAGGGCTTTGGTTCAGTGCAGTACGAGGCCCAGACTCACTTGAAGGTCTCTTCGATCTCCGTGATGCTCGTGTCCTTCTCCACCACCAGGAAATTCGGTTTTCGGTTTTTGTTGAGCTCACCGACCCCGCCGAGCAGGAAGCCGGTGCACGTGTCCTCATCACCGATCACGGCGATCAGTTTCCCCCGACCAGCCATCCCGGAGAGAAGGAAGATAAGAAGCGAGGAGAAGACGAGGAATTTGGCTTCTCTGTGACAGATGCTGTAGGTCATGTGATCAGATCGGCTGACCGTGACTTCCGCCTTCCCCTGATGCTGACAGGAAATACGTCACTGACTGGTCGATGATTGAATCAGTGTATTTTAATTTTTTTTAAATCGATTTTGACGGATTAGCGGTGTATAATGAAACTAATACATGTGTTTTTAATTAATGATGGATAATGCAAACATTTTAATTACCTACATGTGACGTGACGTTCAGACTGCTTGGTGCTGCCTTCGCGTGTCCCCGTAGACCTTAGCTTTAGAGCAGGCAGGAGTTTATAATTGTTTGTTGTTTTTTAACTATTATTATTTTAAATCAAAATTCTTAACACATTTTATTTCATTTTTGATAATTCTATATATTCTATTGACTCAATTCTATGTAACTCCAGTGCGGTGCAGTGGTGAGGCTGTCACAGCCAGATGGTTCCTGGTTTAAGCCCCAGGTTCTCTCTGTCGGCTCACTCCAGCTCCAAACTAAAGCTGCCAGGTTAACAGATTAACTTAACCGACAATACTGAATTA
This sequence comes from Notolabrus celidotus, assembly GCF_009762535.1. Classification (NCBI taxonomy): domain Eukaryota; kingdom Metazoa; phylum Chordata; class Actinopteri; order Labriformes; family Labridae; genus Notolabrus; species Notolabrus celidotus. The sequence goes on from NC_048292.1 coordinate 15,396,848, forward strand.
AATAAATCACACCTTTAGAAATTAAAGTAGGGGGAACTTTATAAATGTATATTTTAAATGTAGGTTCTGTAATTTCCAACAGAACCTGAATGCCTCACCAGTCACATGACGATCACAGAGAAAACCGGAAACACAGCAGAGCACAACAGCTGATTACAACCTCAAAAGAAGGGGAAAACCAACATGGTGAGCTGCTGTTTCTAAGTTTTCTTTTCACAAAGCCTGTTTCTAATTTTCTTTGATACATTCATGTGACTTGGAAAATTCAGTTTGTCAGACTTTAACAACTCTGTTTAGCCTGTTTACAGTTAGCATGTTGGCTAAGTGTGTGTCGTTTTCAGACTACAGCAGCTCTGACTGCGGGTCTGGAGAGGATCCCGGATCAACTCGGGTACCTGGTGATCAGCGAGGACGGGGTGCTGGCTGTGAGTGTCCAAGTGATACACTAATAAAACTGTTATAGATAAAGTTTATTAAAATAGCATTAGTTGTGCTTAAAAAACCCATTTAGAAATAAGTGTTGTAGACAAAATATAGAATATATTGTGGAAAAAGTGAAGCCAAACTGTTTATGTTGCATTAAAGTTGATTTATAGGAATAATGTCTTTCCTGTGTGTGTGTTTGTTTGTAAATGTGTGTGACCTCAACTCATCTCTGATCATAACACAGTAACTGTTGTCTGAATCCAGGTTTACAGTTGATTTCCTTGAGATTTAAGTTGAAAACATCAGCTCAGATTTCTGTCAGAGTGTCGAGCCCATGAACATTATCAGCAAATGAATCACACCAAGACTCTGATGGAGCTGTCATGTGAATATCATGTCTGTACTCCAGACATGTGGCCACTAGGGAAGCGAGTTAAAAAAGGTCTCACATTTGGTTTCCTCCTAGATTTGACAGTAAGGTAGATGAGTCAGTTTAACAAGTACTCAATGGGCTGAGTTGTGTCTTCTTTGCTTTAAGAACTGATCTAACACAATCAGCACAAGAGTTTCAAAGCTTTTCAATCAACATCCTGCCCTGACTCCTGACCTCTGACCTCCCCTCAGTCTGCAGGTGAGCTGGAGAACGATGAACACACGGCAGGCGTGATGATGCAGATGGTTCGTACAGCCAGTCGATTCAGGCTACCTGGATCAGCTGATCCACCCTTCAAACGCATGTCAGGTAAAAAACACACTGACACTAACACTAACACACAGCCCCTTCTCAAACCAGTCCCTCACACACTCTGGGTACATCTCATTACCTGTAAATTGCATCCATGCGACGAGGAGACATGAGATCCTTTTCTTCAGTGAGGTTATGTCTGTTTGTAATTTTTATTATTTTTATTTATTTATTAAAGTGTTGCTTAACGATACAAGACAGATGAGAGACATGACAATACCATGCACAATATACAAAACAAAGTGAAAGACAAGACAACAAGTGAACATATCAGAGAGTGATGTGTGGGTGGGTGTGTGTGTGTGTGTGTTTGTATGAGTGTGTGGGTGTGTGTCTGTGTGTGTGTGTTTGTATGAGTGTGTGTGTGTTTGTATGAGTGTGTTGGTGTGTGTCTCTTAATTGTGTCTCTGTTTAATTGTATCAAATAGGACAGTAGTTTGAGATAAACTGGGATGGAGAAGGTAGTGAAAACAAATAATAATAATAAAATAAAAGTCCAGTGGGCAAGTAAGAAATTGAGTTAATATAAATAAATAGATATAATACCACAACTACTACTACTACTACTACTAATAATAATAATAATAGTAATTAGTTCGATTTATTGAAAATAAATAAACAAATTAATACAATTATTATAACTAAATAATTATAGTAATGATAATAATAACGGTAATAATATCAATAGTACTAATCATAATTCTTAGTATCATTTATATCTTAACCTTCATCATCTCTGCTTCTTCCTTTCACCCTGAAGTCCCTCCATTCCCAGCTGTCATTCATCTTATCAGCTGTTTGTCTGGATACGTAGTAGCTCTGATTCAATACACAGAGTAATAATTAAAGCTGTATCTTATTTGCACAGACAGCATACTTTTATGATATCTGAGGAATTCTGGGAATGATTTATCAGTTTTAAAGGTTCAGGGAAAATAGAAATCATGTCACTCTTCAAACCCGACCCTAATCAATGATCAGTATTATATGAAACTCAATCAACATGGCAGCAGACGGACTGTCAGACTCTAGTTCTCTAAACAGACTGATAAACTGATCTTGAAGAGAGAAGATCAGTTTTATTATCCTGATGATGTCATCCCTCTCACCTGTCGTGTCTCAGTAATCCTGGAGGACTTCGTCTACACAGTGACGGTTTCTGGTCAGAAGGTCTTTGTGGTCAAACGTCAGAACAACCAGCAGGAACCAATCAGTGTTTAGAGACCAGAGAACAAGGAATGAGGTGGCAGTCAGCTGATCTGAGGTCAGAGGTCAACTTCTGGAGGGCAACCCGCAGCAGGGCGTCGAGACGTGTTTGTAACTGTTTGAATAAAGTTTTGTATGTTTGACTTTGTGTATTTAACAAGGAAATAAAGATTCTGAATGTTTACTTCCTGTTTGTGTAAACAAGTTTTTGTGTGGTAAAACAGCCGATCGTGTTTTTATTGTCTGTGTTCAGAATAAACTGATCAATCAAACATCAAGCCTTCAGCTAACCAATGAAGTTTTTATCTACTCAATCTGATGTTTGATGGATCGACAGGTAAACAAGTAAACAGGCTGTTAACTTTTGATGTGATCTTAAACAAACAGGAAACGGGTGAGAAGAAAAAAAAACCTTTATTGCATTATCGTCGTTTCTGAATCTTCTTCATCGTTATGGAATGACGAGGCCTTCGGGTACGGAATGAGCATCACACCTCAAGGTAACTGTCACCTGTCCATAACCCCTCCCCCTTGGCCCACAGGTGCGCTGTCACCTGTTGGAACCCCCCTTCCCCTGCCCCCACAGGTAACTGTCATTGTAGTTGACCCTTCCCCCCATGACCACAGGTGCCCTGTCACCTGCTGTAAGTCCCGCCCTTTCTCTTGGTTACCTCTCTGTCACATGGTTCAGGTTAAAACATGCGGAGTAAAAGAAAAAACAAACATCTGCAGGAACAAGAGTAGAAGAAGAGGATGATGAGAAATCAAGGTGAGCTCAGAGTCCATGACCTCACTTCCTCTTACAGACAGGTTTATAATTTAAAAAAGAAAAGAAAAAACATAAAACGAAATCAGTCCATTAAAACTCCTCATCTTCATTGGGTGAATTCAGTCGATGACATCACGTAGCTGCTTCCTGGTTGCCATCAGGTGGTCTAACGTTTGGACAGCTCGTTCGACAACCAATCAAGACCCTCGTAGAGACCCGTCCCCTGAGTGGCACAGGTGGCCTGGACGTACCACTGAGAGACAAGACAGGAGAGAGGTTAGACTAACTCACCCCACAGGTGATCATGTAGTGTACATCATCAGTGCATCAGTGATAGGTGTAATGATGATATTGTTGTCTTGATCTTACAGTTCTGCTGCGCAGGCTGTGCAGACCCAGTTTGTCAGTGAGTTCACTGACTGCCATGGCGTTTGGAAGATCCTGTTTGTTGGCGAACACCAGAATAACGGCCTCCTTCAGCTCGTCTTCCTGGATCTGCAGACAGAGAGTCACGTGAGAGATGAAGACATGGAGCGACATTACAGGGTCACGTGACTGATGAAGTTATGGTTGTAGCGTGTGCGTGTTGTTTCTCACCATCTTCGCGAGCTCCTCGGCCGACTCCGAGACTCTCTCTCTGTCGTTACTGTCCACCACAAAGATCAAACCCTGAATGCACCACAAATATAAACAAACAAACAGAGTTAGGCTTGTTGATGATGAAGCCTGCAGTTGTACCATGATGAATTGGAGCCAAGCATGGAGTTCAGTATATCCAATAAGGCTGCCGCTGACGATTGGCTTCAAAACACAATTCAGAAACAGATGGGTGACGTCACGGATACCACGTCCATTAATTACACCGTCTATGGTACTCACACCAACATTACTCTGCCTTTACACACAGGTATTTAACAACACATTTTCCACATGCTCAGAGATGCACAATCCAACTGTATTACTTATGAAGAAAATGTTGATTACAGTCAGCGTCTCTCTCCTGTATGTTTATATTCGCGCATTTCTTCTTTTTTTTAAAATATATTTTTATTGAGTTTTCATGGATATAGATTTAGATTCATAATAATCAGAGACACAATAGTGAATAATATAGACCAAAATAACCATGGTGTAGTCAAAGTTAGACTCGAAAGGAGCACTTAGGGTGTTTGTGGAACTTACCAAAACAGCATTTATAGATCAGGAACAGAAACCCCCGCGAAAAAACAAAAATAGGTAAAAAGAGGATGTACGATAAAAAAAAGAATAAAATAAAAATAAAATAAAAACAATAATAATAATAATATCTAATAAATAAGAAACTGAGGAGTGAATTAAAATGTTAGGAAAATAACAAAAGCAAAAATAAACCATGCAAACAAGAACACACACACACACACACTCCTGGGGTATTTTAATAGTATACCAAATCTGCTGGATGTTAATCAGTCTAACTGCAGACCATCAAGATCCCTGACAAAGTTCATAAAACAATTCCAAGTGCTGCGGACCTTCTGGAGGGCGCCTATTACACTCTATTAGATATTTTCCAAATGAAGATTAGAGATAATATTACGGATGAGGTGGGTGTGGGTGGCTAGAGCAGTGTTTTTCCAGTTCAGTAATATCAACCGCCGTGCTAGTAGAGGAGAGAACGCAAGAGCCTTATTCTGTGTGGAAGTTGTGGATATGTTAAATTGCACATTTCCGACGTCTCTCTACCTCTTTTTTAATCCTGTGTAATTCCTCTGTGTGCACGTCACTGCGGTCTCATGCCCTTATATGGGCAGTGAAGGAGCATAAACCTGTCCTAATTAAAACACCGACCAGGAGCATCAAACTTATGAGGACAGGACATGACATTCATTGATTTAAGAACACAGATTCAAAGTTTAAATGCAGCTTCATGAATCTGATGTAGACTTCACATAGAACTTTCGTAAGAACACGTTTAAGAAGCATCTTAAGATGAAGTCAGCAATGAGACCCACCGTTTGTTTGTTTGTTAGCTACAAACTGAACTTCTGCCTGTTTCACCTGGGGCTAACCTTTAAACATATAAACACACCTCCCAGAAACATCACACCTCAGACTCACTCACAGTCAGAGCTCAAACTGTCAGCAACAACTCTCATAACACCCGTATACACCTGCCATGAGTCTTTGTTTGATCACAGTGTGTATCCGTGTGTCGCGATTGCGTACCTGTGTGTTCTGAAAGTAGTGTCTCCACAGAGGCCTGATCTTGTCCTGACCGCCAACGTCCCAGACTGTGAAACAGATGTTCTTATACTCCACCGTCTCTACGTTGAACCCTGGAACACACAACAAGGAACACAACCGTATTCAGGGACACAGATCGAAGAATATAGAAGTACATATTCCTTATAAAATAAATCAGCGTGTATTTGATTTCACCGTTTGACCCATATCCCATCTGTGAATATTGAGGAGGCGGGCCTTATGACTTGTACTGTAGCCAGCCACCAGGAGGAGCTTCAGATGTGTTGGCTTCACTTTGGAAGAGCGATTGTGCCGTCAACTTTTTTTTATATAGTCTGATCTAGGGATGTTCACAATTAACCGAGTATCGATCATGTGGAACAAACATCATGTGGTCTCATATTTGGTTCAGCTATCAGGGAGGTGTTTTAAGTTTAAAGCATGTTTCGATGTGAATCAGCTGACTGAAGGTGTTGCTCACAGCGGAGACACTCAGCTGGGGGCTGCGGCTGATTGACAGGTCTCCACAAGCGCTTTTTTTCTCCGCCGCCAGACTGATTATGACCCAGTTGCGCTCCCAGCTGAGACCTGACCGCGTTCACATGCTTATTTTACTCAATAAGAACAAGTAGACAGAAAACTGGACACTGTGAGTCTAAAATATGATCCTGTTCAGTTGTCCTGTTGCAGTAAATCCACATGTTGAAGTCTGAGTCTTCACTCTAGGACCATGCGTCCACAGAGATTATTTATAAGCCTTCTCCTCACATTGATATTCAGCGTGTTTAATATTTTGAACACCTCAATATGATCCTTAGCTGTTTAATACCGTCAGTTATATACATTGTGTCATGAAGGAAAATTTGATTTAGACACATTTGGCATTATTTTTGAGGTTAAATGATGATTGATCGTTAACATTTCCAAAGATCGATCAGGGAGAATACTTTAATTTTAAATCCCTAATTTAAAGAGATTTACCTCATTTGTTTTAATATTTAATACTTTCATTTGGGAATTGTACTATCCATTCCTCTATAATTTTTCTGAATTTTCCAACAATGTATTTTTGTATGGGGATTTTTTTAGTTCTTTTGCAAGGTGCTGAAAAAAAGTGTGCAGTGATTTAATTTGAGGTACGACACAAAAAGGATGACTTTGTTTACAAAGAAATATAAGAGCAAAAATATATATTGCAACTGTCCATATCTGAGAATTTCAATAAAATAATAGTTATTTAAATTTTGAGTTTAATCCAGTTTTCTTGAAAATCGTTAGAGAATATCGAGTGAATCGTATCGTGAACCAAAAATCAGGATTCGGATAGAATCGTGGGTTGAGTGTATTCTTACATCCCTAGTAGCAAGCCACCAGGAGGAGCTCCAAATGTGTTGGCTTCACTTTAGAAGAGCTACTGTGCTGTCAACTTTTTTTATATAGTCTGATCTAAACTCCCCATTTCTTGAAATGTTTGTGTGCTTTAAATCATAGTGACACCTCCTGCTCTGCTGTCTCTGTGATCACTGTTTTGTAATCAGAGTGAGACCTCCTCCTGTGTGCTATAGAGGATCTAAAAGCTGCTGAAACAAACAAACAGACTCTCTGAGTGTCCCTGTGTGGTTATTGATTGTTATTGTTGTTGATTATTAAAGGTTAGTGGGTGTTACCGATGGTTGGGATGGTGGTGACAATCTCTCCGAGCTTCAGTTTGTAGAGGATGGTCGTTTTACCAGCTGCGTCCAAGCCGACTGAAAGAAGAAGAGAGAGTCTTTAAAACCGGACCAGAGTCAACCAGGATCTCCAGATTCCCTGATCTAAGACATCATTACATCACAGCTGTGATAACACTGATAGAGAGATAAAGAGTGAAGCTGACACACACCTTTACCTGAGTATGCTTCAGCTTCCGTTAGCTCTGATTGGCTCGCTATGTTAGCAGCTTCTTTATTATTGTTGTCTCTAAATAATTAATTTACATTTCAGCTTCACACTGTAGAACTTTGTTGTTTAAAGTGTTATCGTGAGTTTGTTTGAGCATTAAAATGAGAGTTTGATGAGTTCACAGGCTTCAGCCGGTTCCTGTCTAGCTAGTTTAGCTTAGTTAGCTTAGTTAGCTCACCCATCAGGATCCTCATCTGCTTCTTGCCGAACAGCCTGGAGAACAGAGACGAGATCGTCAGCCCCATCTTTGAGCTTCAGTCGGTGATTCTGGATCTGGGATCTGTAGTCTGAGTGTCCCGGGTCAGCGGCGGGACGGTTAAGGACCTGAAGGCGGGAGTAAGCCGCTGCTCGGAGCCGCAGGAGAGAGGAGACGGTTAGACGGGAGGAGTGAACGGTGAACGGGCGGAGAGGGCGCAGCTCTTCCTCGGTGCCACGTCCAGGCCAACGCGGAACAAATGACGTCACGGCGTAAAAAAAAAAAAAAAAAAACTTTATTAGAAGAGGAACAACAATGAGGCGTTCAAGTTCTCCTAGAAAGGAGGAAAACTCGCCTATCATATATAATGTATCTTTGTAACCCTCGTTACCCTCAAATTTACTAACATTTTTTATCCTTGGGGTCAATTTGACCCCAGCAATTTAAACCTCCAGAAACTGATTATTACCCAGGTTTATGAATCAGATACTTTATGTTTCTTTCTTAATTACCTAAATGGACCTTTAAACAAAACATATTTCAAGCATAAACACAATTTAAAGCATTAAGGAGGACTTTATTTGTAAAACAGAACATCAAACTGCTCCGAGTTTGTCGTGCTCTCGCCTTGTTTCTATGTTATCAAAACGTATGACACAGGACACATCATTGAATGTCTTTAGAGACATGGTGGCTGGAAATATTATATCTCAATCTAAAGGTTGGCGGTTCGATCCCTGCTCCTGCAGTCACATGAGGAAGTGTCCTTGGTTATAGTGACCTCAATATCATCCAAAACAACCAAAACAAATGTGTGTAAAATGTTGATATTTCTTATGTTATATACAACTAAAACAGCCTGGGGTCAAATTGACCCCAATGATCATAGATGCGTAATTTTTTTTGCAGGAAATTGAAACATATCAACATTTTAATTTTACATTTTCCCCTTTAAATTAGGAAAAGTCATGAAATATGAAGCCAAAAAAATTATGTTAGTCATTAATTTAGAGAAATTAAACATTGAATGGGGTCCAATTGACCCCAAAGATAATAGGAGGGTTAAATGGACATACATGGAAAATGATTTGAGTTTAAAACATTGATTAAAACGTCACTTATCACCATCATTCATCCCTGTATGATAGAATCACTTGTCAGACGCCGGACACTACCCATGAGTAATACCTGAGTTACTTCACATATAAATACCAATCTGCAACACTCGCTCATTCCAATTATTCAATAGATTAAAAGGAGATTACGGAAGGTGTTTAACTTTAACTTTAAATCTCTCAACAGATTAATTCAATACTTTTTTATTAATCTTATTTTAAACCCTCAACCTTTAGCATTGTCCCTTGTGTGCTCTAATAACAACATCTGAATAGCACTGATTTCTCATACTGTGTATGTTTTTTTTAATAACCTGGTGCAATTGTATCTGTGCAATAACTTACATCACTATTTATTTATCAGATAGAAGTTTACATAGTGTGTATATATCTGTAATATTTACCATATTTTATTTTATTCTATTTTATTTCATCATTACTATTATTATGTCATTACATTTTTAACTATGTTTTACACCCCTGCCCCATGTTGTAAACTGCTGTAACAAAATAATTTCTCCCAATGGGGGATCAAATAAAGTATATCTTATATCTTATCTTTGTCAACCATTACTTTCATGTAAATAACGTTGTATAGAGGAAAAATACACCAGTGCTTACTTTACAAACGTATGAGTGGCTCACTTGGAAAAAGTATATATAAAAAAAGGAAAACATGACACAAAATGAATGTCCTCTACAAAATGATTGATAATTTAAATACTAAATAATGATAAATGAATGCCATTAAGCAGGAATGTATGGATTCAAAACTAAAGTAACACATATTTAAATGCATTTTGAAATAATTATGATTCTAAATTGAAATTCAAACAAAAAAGATAGTTTGGTGGATATGCACTTGGTCCTTTCCTGATGCCATTGAACGCAGCATGAGATTCCCGCCTCCTTTTCTTTCTCCACATCCGGTTCAGACCAACATGGCGGCTGTTCTCTGACAGGATAAACTCTGAGCCTATTTTCATTTTTTTTCATTTTTATGATGAGATATTTCATGTTTTCGTGACGCTTAGAGTGAAGTTGTAGCTGAGAATACAGCAGTTTGTTTGGCTGTCTTCTGGTGTCGATGTATCAGGTAAGAACCGTGAAAAACGACGTTTTAATGTCGGTGTTTGCTCACAGAAGTCGAATATTTAAATAAGAGCTCTTAGACACAAACTGTTTTCTCTGTAGTTTAACCTTAAAGTGCTCTGTCATTGTTACTTTGGAAAAAAAAAACTAAACAAATGTGTTTCACTGAACTGAATCTGTAAGCTGTATGAGGATTTTAAAAGGAATAAATAAAAACAACAACATCTAATAAACATAAGATTCAAACATCTGGAGAATAAACTGTGATAGATTGTAAAAACACATTTAAATATGTATCATAACTTCAAATGAATCTTCTGTAATAAGGATGATTCATTAACAATAAAATGAACTGTTTATTTATTTATTCCTCAGTTTAGTAAAACTTTCTTTGAGCTGGTCTTTAAACACAACCTGACGACTACTTCCTGTTTCAGACATCAACAAACCCAGCTTGAGTCTCAGTTTCACCATGAACAGCACCACATGATCCAGACCCACTCGGACCCTGACAGACCATCAGAACCATGGAGAAGTTTGGGATGAGTTTCGGGGGCGGTCCCAACAGGAAAGAGCTGCTGGACACCATCGAGTCTCAAAAGAAGCAGCTGGTCCAGTACCAGACCCGCTTCAAAGATGTGGTCCGGGCCTACAAGAGCCTCCTGAAGGAGAAGGAGGCTCTGGAGGCCAGTCTGAAGGTCCTGACTGTGACTCAGGAGGTGGAGCTAAACCAGCAGGTCCAAGATGGCACCTTCTCGGACCTCCCAGACGACGGATGCTCGCTGCACAGCGAGGACAGCTTAGACACTGCGGCATCTGTGGACACGCCTAGCGAGACCACCAGAGGGGACCAGAGCGAAGAAGACCAGGGAGATCCAGTGGGAAAGTCAAGCTCAACGGTACATAGGTTTAGAGACTGAACATCTGCAAAAGCCATATTTTAAAACTTAATAAACAGGGTACAACTTAAACCTGAATATTCACCCATTACACCTGAACTCAATTACGGTCCCCTAAACTTTATTTGACCCCGAAACTACGACTGAAACATCTAAACTTCTAACAGGAATGCCTGGACGACTGCTAAAACCTCTAAACTGCAACTGTAATCCCTTAAAACAGCTATTCAACCTCTAAGTGGCCCCAACATGATGCACACACACAAATCCAATATATGGAAAAAGAAAATGAACAGCACATAAAGTGCTCACGAAATAGGTTGCGAGTGAGTCATCTTACTTCATCCCCATCTTTGTCCAGAGTTTAAAGGTGACATATCATGCAAAATTGACTTTTTAATGGTTCTTTACCTGAAATATGTTTCCCTGGCATGTCTACAAACCCTTAATAAAACAAAAACAAAACCTTAATAAACACAAAGGTCGGTTTTACTCCCCACGTCTGCAGATTTGAAGATCTAGTGGATGATTTTTATTTATCATGGATAAGTGCTAGCGCTAGTTAGCATAGCCACATAGCTACATGTCGTAGCTGTAGCTGTGTAGCAAGACACACGTCGACATACTGACAAATAAAACAAGAAACACCAAATCTGTGACCTATCCTTCAGAAAAGGTCCTGCTGTCTTTCTGGCAGAGGTCAGTTTTACTCCCCACGTCTGCAGATTTGAAGATCTAGTGGATGATTTTTATTTGTCATGGATAAGTGCTAGCGCTAATTAGCATAGCCACATAGCTACATGTTCATAGCTGTAGCTGTAGCTGTAGCTGTGTACCATGACACACGTCTACATACTGATAAATAAAACAACAAGAAACACTAAATCTTCGACCAATCCTTTAGAAAGGTCCTGCTACAGGCGCCTCTCCATCAGGATCAGATTCTGGATCAGATTCAGAGGGTTGAAGTAACGTGATCTCTGAGCAGCCGTGTATATTCAGCCAACATGTAAACATTAGATCAACGTGCCGGAGAGCCGAGGCACATCCACTTCCTGAGGGGGCGTGGTCAGAGGGAAAACAGAGTATTCTGAGGAGGACTGAAGAAGAGGGGTTTTCAGGCATGCCAAAATCTGATTTCAAAGTGTTTTTTTGAGCATAAACTTTAAAGACATGTTTTGGGGACCTCTTAGACCAATATATATTGATGAAAAAAGCGTGATATGTCACCTTTAATTTTAGCCACGCCTAGTGTTGAAATCTGTCCCAGTTGTAAATGTAGTTGAATAGCCAATACAGGCCTGCTGGTCATACTTTAAGTCTCCAAAATAGACGATGGGAGGTTGAACCTTCAATGATCATGTCTGTCTAACGTGAGTCTGGTGGAGGTTTCTGCCTGTTAAAGGAAGTTTGTCCTTGTCGCTATAACTTTTTAAATACTGCAAAGTGCTCTGCTCATGGTGGATTAAGATGAGATCAGACTGAGTCATGTCTGTAAGATGGGACTGGATCTTACCCTGTCTTGATGTTGGGTCTTGGTTAATAATATAACATAGAGTAAGGTCTAGACAGGCTCTGTTTGTAAAGAGACTTGAGATAATGCTTGTTGGGATTTAGGGCGGCTGTGGCTCAGTGGGTAGAGTCGGTCGTCTATCAATGGGAAGGTTGGCCGTTCGATCCCAGCTCCGGCAGTCACATGCCAAAGTGTCCTTGAGCCGATTTCTTGAATTGCTCCTTCTGTTTTTCAGAGGTGTGTGAATGTGAACAAATGAGATTAGCTTAAACTGATGGTCCCCCACTATATAGCAGCCTCTGCCATCAGTGAGTGAATGGGTGTGAATAGGTGAATGTGATGAGTAGTGTAAAAGCGCTTTAAGTGGTCAGAAAGACTTGAAAAGCGCTATATAAGTACAAGTCCATTTTATTTATTTGGACTATATAAAGATTGATTGATGGATGGATGGATGGATGGATGGATGGATGGATGGATGGATGGATTGATGGATTGATTGATTGATTGATTGATTGATTGATTGATTGATTGATTGATGGATGGATGGCCCTGCTATAGAGTTTTCTGTAACCCCTGAACTCATATTTAAAAATGTTACTGATATAAAATGATCATGTTTGTTATTTTTGTGTTTCCACCCACAGTCGCTCAGGTCTGACCATGATGCTGGCAGCTCAGACAGCAGTGTGGGGCCAGAGCTGCCGCAAGCCATGCCCCCTCTAAACTTGGAGGCAGACCGCAGAATCATCCAGCTTAAGAGCCAACTGAGCACGCTCACCAGTGCCCTGGCCACAGTGACGCAGGAAAAGTCCCGCATGGAGGCGAGCTTCCAGGCCGACAAGCGTCAGCTGAAGCAGGAGATGGAAGAGCTGCAAGACCGACTGGCTTCCATGACGGGGCAGCAGGAGGCGGACCTGAGGACGCTCCAGCAGCAGCTGGCCGAGAGTCGAGCACGCGTCATCACGCAGCAGCACGAGAGGGAGCAGGAGCAGGGAGACCATGTCCAGCAGCTCAGAGAGCTGCAGAGGATCCTGCAGCAGGAGCGAGACTTGAGGCAGGACTCGGAGCTCCGTCTGCAGGACGCCAACGCCGCACTCCAAATCACGTCACAGGCCGTAGACCGGGGGGCCGAGACTGAGGCGCACCTGAGTCAGGTGAGGGCAGAAAGAGACGAGCTGAAGAAGAGGCTGCAGGCTGCCGAGGAGGACCAGAAGAAACCAGATCCTAGAGTGGAAGAACTGCAGAGAGAGCTGACGGAGCTGAAAAACCACTTCCAGCAGCAGATTCAGCTCGACACCAGAAAGGTAAAAACCCTGACATTGTCCACTGAAACCAGGTCTAATCTGAGATCTGAAGTATAAAGACCTAGATAGTCTTGTGAGTTTAACTGATCCAGGCTCTGTTGTGCTGCTGATGAAAGAACTGTGTCTCTGGTCCTAACCCTGTCTCTGCTCCTGCAGGCGAGAGACACAGAGGAGAATGCCCGTGAGCGTGCTCAGTCCTCGGAGGCTCGGGTGGCTGGTCTGGAGCAGAGAGTCTCTGAGCTGTCTGAGCTACTGGGTTCCTGCGAGAAGACTAAGCAAAGAGACCAGCAGACAGCTCAGAGGCTTCGAGACCGGATTATGCAGCTTGACATGGAGAACAAGACGCTGGCCATGGCGGCGTCCAGCAGGATGAGCGGGGATCTCGGCCTGGATGAATCCCAGCTGGATGTGTGTGCGCTGAAGGAGAAGATGGAGAAGGTGAAGAAGCTGCTGCTGCTGGCAGCTCAGAGAAACCCAGACCAGAACATCCACAACCTGACGGAACCTGTGGAGCTGAGCGGAGACAAAGGCTCTGTGTTCTTCTACCAGCAAGAGCTGCGGCAGCTCAAGGATGAGTTCGAGCGCTACAAGCAGCGGGCTCAGGTGGTGCTGAAGAACAAGAACGCCAAAGATGGCAGCCAGGCCAAAGAGCTGGAGGAGGTCCGGGACCAGCTGTCCGAGCTGAAGGAGAAGTACATCAACCTGCGTATCCAGAGCGACGAGGCCGAGGTCACGCATCGCCGCCAGCTGGAGGAGCAGCAGCAGCAGGCCGTGGCGCTGCAGCAGACTCACAAACAGGAAACGGAGCGGGGGGAGACGGTGCACCGCGACGAACTGCTGTGTGTGGAGGCGGAGCTTCACAAGCAGAGAGAAAGAACTATGGCGCTGCTGGACGAGAAGGACCAGGAGCTGGAGAGGCTGCGGGCCGTCGCATTCAGCATCACCAACAACACCGCCAAGATGGTCGACGACGAGCATGAGCCGGGCCTTGACACCGAGGGTGACATCATCAGCCAGGCCTTGCGGCGGATCACGCCCAACGAGCCCACGCTGCTGCTGTACGCCGAGCAGCTGGCCAGGAAGGAGGTGGAGGTTGGCGGGCTGCGGCGGCAGAAACACCGACTCGAGGAAGACGTCCACCAGCTGCAGGCGAAGCTCATCGCTAATGGAGAGCGCCACGACGAAGAATTGTCTGAGATCAGAGGGCGACTCGACAAACTGACCCGAGACCAGAGCAGGGAGGGCGCCAACTTGGAGTATCTGAAGAACGTCATCTACAAGTTCCTGACGTTGCAGGACGCCAGCGGGCGGCATCAGACACTCACCGCCATCCTAACCATCCTGCATTTCAGCCCGCAGGAGAAACACAGCGTAATGAGGCTGCAGAGTGCCACCTGGTGGACACCAAGCAGGACATGAACACCGTAAATTTGGTGTTTAACAACGAAGCTGAGACTCTGCAAAACGTTCTGATGTTCAGACAGAAGGACGAATCTGAGTCGTCAGTATGCAGACGACTCTGATGTTTAAATGATACAAATCTAAATGGAGTTGGGTTCTATCAGCTGTTCCAAAGTTTTTTCCGAACTGTGTGTATATAATATAATATTATTTAACACTAAATTAAATAACTAACAGACTGTCACTGTGATTAAAAAATCTTCAAATACCGGCTTAAATTCTTCCTTCAGATCTCCGGTGTGTATATTTTTGATTCTCTTGTTGAAATTAAACTATTTTTCCTGCTTCACGAGAATAGTTTGGTTCATCTTCAGGTGAAGTGGAGGTCTACCTGGACACAGTCACACTCTTCAGACCTCCCATGTGGCAAGCCCCAACACGCACAAAGGTAACAGAGCCTGTAAATCGCTGCTTTTGGCTTTAATTACTACTCCTTGCACTGGCTCCCTGTATGTTTTAGAATTGATTTTAAGATTTTAATGATTACTTTTAAAGCTCTACATGTGCTTGCTCCGAGCTATATAGCAGACCTGTTAATACCCTACAAGCCAACGCATGTATTGAGATCCTCAGGCATAGATTTATTGTGCATTCCAAAAACAAAAGGGGACAGCGTTTGCAGTGAAGGGTCCAACACTACTGAGTCAGTGAGCTCCTTTAAGTAAGTAAACTTTATGTAGTGTAGCACCTTTCACAGACATAGTCACAAAGTGCTTTACAGAGAATCAATGTCAACAAGACAATACAATGAGCAATACATAAGATAATAAAGAAAGCAGACAGAATGACATCAAGTTACAACAGAAGGTCGAAAGCCATGACAAACAAATGAGTCTTAAGCTGTTTTTTTTAAAAGTCTCAGTCTAATCAGCACAGTGCACTTGGGGCAGAAGACTGTTCCAGTGAGATGGAACCTTTAGTTTTAAGCCTCACATGAGGCACAGCAAGCAGACCCTTGTCTGAGGATCTGAGGGGTCTACCGGGGATGTAAAGGTGGAGTAGGTCAGAGATATAAGAGGGTGCTTGATGATGGATTGCTTTGTATGTTAGTATGAGGATCTTAACTGTATTCTGAATTTGATTGGTAGCCAGTGTAAAGAGAATATGATGGGAGTGATGTGGGATGCTTTACTGGACCTGGTTAACAGTCTTGCAGCAGTGATTTAAATCCCTTCTTAAAACAGACTTTATTGCAGAGCCTTTCAGGATTTTATTTGAATTGTATTTTACTTTATTTTATTTTAACTGTCTTAAGAAATATATTTTAAAAATAATTACATTCCTTTAGTTCTTTTAGGGGAATTTTATGTCTTTTAAAATGTGTTTTATTTCTTTATCTTGTCTTGTGTTTTTATGATCTACCTGTTTTATTTTGCTGTCCATGTAAATCACTTTGTAACTTGGTTTTTGAAAAGTGCTCAACAAATAAAATAATTATCATTATAATTAGAGTGGTTGTTGCTTTCAAGTGATGCAAAAAAAAATCAAAAGCAGCTTATCTAAAAGAAACACACAAAACATTTTCATCTTGACATAAATAAAAAAATGTTGATTTTATTTAACATTTTTCTTTTATGAACACAACATTATTCCACCGTCCTCCCAAACAGACTGTCCCACACTCTTAATATCGTCATTTAACGAAAAAAGACTTCAAAAGAATTGAGTCCAAACTTGTTCCATAATCCAAAAAATTATGTATAAACTTTTTATCCTCGGTCCCTTTTTAAACAAAGCATGAAGAAATTTAATCAAAGCGTCAAAATTTGTACAAAAACCAACAACGTAAATATAAAAAAATCTGGACACAACAAATGAATCAAACAAAGAAAGAAAAAATAAATAATATAACAAATAAATAAACAATCAGCAGCTTCAGAGTTTCACTGTCATCATTGCAAATCAGAGTTAAATCGATTAATCTCAGGTTATTTATTTTCTGATTAAATCTGATCTTCAGATGAAGGTCAATTTTAAACTTTCAATAGTTCTAACAGCTGTTAACTAACTCTAAACTAACTATCAACTCATTACTAACTACCTGTGATCTGTTAACGTGCTCTTAGCTGTTTAATCTAAACTCAGATTAACTGACCACAGAAAATAATATTAGTGTGTGTTATTGTGTGTTGAGGACAGTCTGCAGGTCTTCAGGCAGCGAGCCGATGATGTTGTGAATAAAATCGTCCAGTTTGTCAAATACTCCGTCTCTCACTTGAAGCTGCTGCCGCCGAGCTCTCACCTTCAAAAAAACAACACAAATGTTAAAACTGAAAAAGTGTTGTCTGTTTCCTGGAGGAAGATCAAATAAAAGTTTTGATTTTCTCCTCAGGAAAACTCACCAGCTTCTCCCGGAGCTTCAGGATCAGATCCACGATCTCCACCTCGGACTTATCTTTGGTCCAACCCAGCAGGTCCTGCAGAAACAACCAGAGGTGAGTACAACAGGTGAGCAATGACAGGTTACTGCACCACGTAAGCAGGACGGGTGTGCACAGGGATCCAGGTTTGATTGTTGTGTGTAATATTTAACCAAGGAGTGACTCACCGCGTCACAGATGACCTCCAGGTGCAGACTCTCCAGCTTCTGCGTCATTTCTTTGTGTCGTTGGCGATACCAGCCGTCAAAGTTTGGAGACCTAAAGAACTTCCTGTAAACATTTCAAAATAAGAGCATTACAGATGTGATTATTAAAGTAGGTTTATACAAGCAACTACTGATGTCAATACATACACCTGAGAGACTCACCTGTACAGTCCCATCCAATCACCTTTCAGCAGGGATGTGAGCTGAGGCCCCGTGTGCTCTAATGTCGCCATGAACTCATCCTGACTGAAGGGTCGCACCTGAGGAGGAGTCTGAACAAACATAAACTCTGTCAAACAGGTGTCTACTCCCAGGTGATGAAAATGGTGAGAGGTCATTATACTTCCTGTTTACCTTCCACGCTGTCACCGACCTCTGAAGAGGCATCAGGCTGGCCATGTATCGCTCCTGAGAGACAAAAGACAGGGATTACTACGCCTGAGAGACGAAACACAGGGATTACAGCCCCTGACAGGGAAAACACTGGGGTAACTGCACCTGTCAGATATTACACAGGACTAACTGTACCTGACAGACAAAACACAGGGATAACTACATCTGATAGAGAAATATCAGGTACAACTGCACCTTATAGACAAAACACAGGGACAACAGCACCTTACAGACAAAACACAGGGATAAATGCACGTGATAAACAACACGAACCTGGTAGACAAAACACATGAATAATTGCACCTTACAGACATTACACAGGGATAACTGAACCTGACAGACTAAACACAGGGATAACTGAACCTGAAAGACAAAACAAAGGGATAACTACACCTGATAGACAAATATCAGGTACTACTACCTGACAGACAAAACACAGGTACAACTCCGCCTTACAGATGAAACACAGGGATAACTGAACTTCATATAGAACATGTGGGTACAAGTGCACCTGACAAATAAAACACAGGGATAACTCGACCTGGCAGATATTAAACAGGGATAAATGCACCTGACAGACAAAAGACAGGGAAAACTTCACCTAACAGACATTACACAGGGATGACTTCCCCCAAAAAGGTAGTAATAAGTGTATTAGTCAGGTGTTGACAGGTGTATTTAGCCTTGTGTGTGTTGGAGCGATGTGATTGGTCATCTCACCAGTGGGATAATGAAGCTCTGTGTGAGCTCTAACAGGTGTCTCCTGATGATTGCGCTCTGAACCTCAGACGGCCTCTTCCTCTGGATACCCTGCAGACACACACACAAAGGTGAGTTTGTGTATATGAGACATCAGGTGTGTTTATAATGGCGTGTTTTTTGGGGTGTTTTTCACCTTCAGCAGTCTCCTTATCAAGATCTTGTCTTTGTGCAGAAACGACCTGAACGCTGTGTAGACACCTGCACACAGGAAGTTAAAGTCACGACAACAAACTTCATTTTATTCTGAAGAGAACAGAGGAATAAGAGCGTCATGTTACCTGGTTTGGTGTCGAGTGTTTTTAGTTTGGAAAGTTTCTTCACCTTCACCTGTTTGGGTAAATCACCTGAGAGAAATCAGAGACAGGCAGAGCAGTGAGTCATAATGTCATCACCACATCACTTCTGTAAATATACATGTAGATACACAATGCAACAATTCTCAAGCAGAATTCCATATTTCTATTTTTTGTATTATTTAACTACTATTTTATAATGTAAAAACTACCTCTGCAACTCACCACTGCACTTTATCATATTATTTTTAGCCTGTACATATTAGTCATGCCTATTTGTTGTTTCTTTGTATTTATAGCTAAGGTTATTGTTATTATATTTTTATTTTATTTTTTATTGTAGTTCTTATTCTTATTTTTATGCCTTGTACAAAGAGAGCACAGTTTACTAAAGTCAAATTCCTTGTGTGTTCAAGCATACTTGGCGAATAAAGCTGATTCTGATTCTGATTCTGATTCTGATTCTTCCTGTGTTTAGATCTTTGTTACCTGCCATCTTTATTTCTCCAAGCCGCACAATGTGAGGCCAGCTCTGAAACGTCTTTATGAAGAACGGGTTAGTGACACCGAGGACCACGCTGGGCCTGTGAACAAACAGGAGAGAGGCAACTTAGGTAATGCACCACACAAGTAATGACATCTTTGCAAAATTTGTCCATACAGGTGTTTTTATACAGGTGTTTTTATAGTGGTGTGTTCATGTGTTTCAGGTACTTACGGGGCCTGTGTGCGGGTGGTGTACTCTCTAAACTCGCTGTCGTGGATCGTGAAATACGGTCGGAAGTCAGAGCAGAACTTCAGAGGACTGATGGAGCTGAGAGAGGACAAAGTATTGCCATGACAAAAATACAAAAACCTCTCTGATTGGCTGCTTGGAGTTGAATAAACGGACATCACGGTTCACTTAAAAAACAACAAACAACATTTTACAAGTCATGTATTATATGATGAATTTAGAGCTGTCTGTAATCATCCTTCAGGTGTTCAAGAGGATCTCAGGGAGGGCTCTGATTGGTTCATCCCTTACCTGACGAGTGCCAGCACTGTTTCGGATGAGACGGTGGGAGACGGTGCCATCACAACCAGCGGCTCCCCGAGCAACACAAGCTCCCAGAGCATCTGCAGGTGGACGAGGACTGACTGAAAACACCTGGGAGGTCAAAGGTCAGATTATGACATGATTAAAAATAACCCATGAGATATCAAAAAGAAAGTTGTTTTTTTTAAATGTGTTAATATCATGAAATACAAAAATAATAAATAATATATATAAATTAATTAAATGAATGCAGGAAAATTAAAACAGCAGAATACATAAATACATGAAATAAAGATAAAATAATAATAAAATAAATGAAATAAATGAAATACGAACTTAAAGAGGTCGAGTTCATGGATGGTGGGCAGCAGGGTTGGAGCCGGCAAAAGTTCCTGAGGAGACAAAAAAAACCTTTATTGTTTGTCAACAGTTTATGCTGTTAATAAAAAGTCACTTCCTTTTCCTGACCTCATGAGCCGCCTGTTTGATAGGACTTCCTCCTGGTTTGTCAGATTTTGAAGGAATCCGCACCTTAAAAAACAAGACAAAAAATGATATATTAACATATAATATATATACAAAAATATATGAATACATAAAATGATTAAATAAATAAATAAATAAATAAATAAATAAATAAATAAATAAATAAATAACTATATGAATAATTAGACCAAGCCCCCTGTGCTCACCTGTAAGACCACACCCATCACAGGCAGGTTGAGGGTCAGACCAGGAACAGGTGGAGGCCATTGGTCAATCTCATTACACACTGTAAGGACAGGTGATAGTTATATGATGTGTCAGTAATAATTAATGTGATTGGTCTATATTTATGATGTAACTATGACACCATCACCTGTTTCCAGACAGGGCTCGAGCTTCTCGAAAAACTCTGGAGCGACGAGCTGCAGCAGCGAGTGAAACAGGTGAGTGTACGGTAACCTGGACACGAACACCAGAGACTGCAACGCACACAGTCACATGATCAACGTCACATAACATGATCTGCTTCAGATAAAATCACATCATCAATGTTGCATTATCAATTATAAATCGGTGTTGGCAGTGTGGAAAAGGTGTCAACAGGTGTATCCGACCTTCTGGAAATATCCTCTCTTCACAGAAACATCCTTCACCTGTCGGAAATAAACGAAACCGAAGAAATGGGACGCTTCAGTCTGCAGAGAGAAACATGGACAGATAATGATTATTCATAGAGATCAAACAGTGAACTCATGTTATCATCATCATCATCATCATTATTGCTTTTAACTGATTGCGGCGTCTCCTCACCTGCAGGCTGACCGGAGCATCTCGGTTGTAAACATCCTCCCCCCTCCATGCCGCTCTGCGTCCCACAGACTGACGCAACCTGAAGCTGAACTGAGTGTCACCAAGGCATCCTGGGAAATGAAGTGAAACACATGACCTCTGACCTCCGAGTCCCCTCACACACAACTGCTCATAGTATCAGAGCTTACCTGAATAGGAGTCGGGAAAGGACAGGTAGCAGATACTGGTTTTCTGACAAGATAAAAAAACAATTTGATCAATGAATCTTTGATCAATGAATGTGTAATAGTTAAACTGATCAGAGTAGATTTATTGATGAGTACCTCTTTCTCAGTGAGCTTCACATCCTGAGGATACACCAACTGAAAACATAAAAACAAACCAGTCAGACCAAACCTCATTCAGATTTATGTCAATTTAGGGATTAGATAATATGATCACTTTAGGGTGTTTAATAATACAAAATAACTGATTTGTTTATCTTATAGTTACAATTAGCTGCTAATATTTGTAGCAGATTTATTAAATCAGATTCAGCCACACTAGATGCTATGAAAATATGGCAATCCCACTTTAGGCATGAGACGTGCATCTCACAGAGCCGGAAAGAAATTCCAGAAAGGAATTTGTTTATTTATTCAAACAATTTTAGTTATCTTATTGCAGTTATAACAAAACAAAAGAAAAGCACAGTAGAAAACACATTTTAATTCAGGCCCATTCAGGGCCCCCCTCCCCACTTGGGCCCTAGGTAGTCAGCAGAGGTGTCAAGTAACGAAGCACAAATACTTTGTTACCTTACTTAAGTACAAATTTTGGTTATCTATACTTAAGTGGAGTAATTATTTTTCAGCCAATTTTTTACTTCTTATTTCATTTGGGCTTGTCATCGTTAAAAAAGAAACACATTTATGTACATTGAAATTCCAATAAAGGCTATTGATAATATGTACGTGAAGTTTGACTTTTTGCACCATTACAATACTTATAGGCAACGAGTCATCATATCCTCCGCTCCATGAAACATTTTAATGCTCACTTGTACACACATATGATTATTTAATGTATTTGCATTGCACAGTTTACTAAACTCAAATTCCTTGTGTGTTCAAGCATACTTGGCGAATAAAGCTGATTCTGATTCTGAATTAGTTCATTTTCAATGGGAATAAATGTGGCTGAAACAGGTGCAACCCAAACTATTTCAACATTAACATATTAATATAACATTATAGTCATTATGGCCTTCAGAGAAGTGTTTTTTTTGGGAGGTGGGATAGTGCACTATAGGCCCCTGTGGCTCAGCCTAAGCTTTTGTCCTTAATGACATTTTTTCTCCCTTACATTACTTTTACTTTTATACTTTAAGAAGCTTTGAAACCAGAACTTTTACACTTTTACTAGTAAAAAACTTGAGCTGATACTTCTTCAGAAGTATTTTTAAACCCTAGTATCTGTACTTCTACTTGAGTATAATGAATGTGAATACTTTTGATACCTCTGGTCAGGGGCGGAGCTAGACTCTCAGCGCAGAGGGGGCGGAGCATCCTCAAGGGGCCCTTTCTGATAGCCATAACAGGTTGCCTGTTCCGTTCAAATGTTTCAGCTGCACTGAGGGCAGCACACAACGCTCTAGTTAATTAATGTATGGTTCAGCACCACAGACTGTAAATAAAAAGTTCAGCACCAATGCCGATGGACAGCGACAGGCAGGTGCATTGTCCAGTACTGTCTTTCTCAGGAATAACAAAAACATATAATAGACACAGCGGTCTACAACACAGGAAGGCATCATAAAATAGACACAGCGGTCTACAACACAGGAAGGCATCATAAAATAGACACAGCGGTCTACAACACAGCAGTGCATCATAAAATAGACACAGCGGTCTACAACACAGCAGTGCATCATATAATAGACACAGCGGTCTACAACACAGCAGTGCATCATATAATAGACACAGCGGTCTACAACACAGCAGTGCATCATATAATAGACACAGCGGTCTACAACACAGCAGTGCATCATAAAATAGACACAGCGGTCTATAACACAGCAGTGCATCATAAAATAGACACAGCGGTCTATAACACAGCAGTGCATCATATAATAGACACAGCGGTCTATAACACAGCAGTGCATCATATAATAGACACAGCGGTCTATAACACAGCAGTGCATCATATAATAGACACAGCGGTCTATAACACAGCAGTGCATCATATAATAGACACAGCGGTCTATAACACAGCAGTGCATCATATAATAGACACAGCGGTCTACAACACAGCAGTGCATCATATAATAGACACAGCGGTCTACAACACAGCAGTGCATTTTCAATCATAACCAGCATTTGAGTTTAAGACTTATTATAGCTATTTCACTCACCAATTGTTGTTTCGCCTCGGCCTGCTGTGTACTCCATTTTTCAATTCCGTATAATCCATAGAAAAAAAATTACTCAAACACGAACAGATTAAAGAACTTTGTACATATCACTGTCCCGTTTAAAACGCCATCCTCCTCTCCTTCATGGTGGCAAACCTGCCAACCACTCTGTCCTTGTCAATGTTTATGTCCCGCTCAACACACAGCAAAGTGAGGTTGGATAGTCTGGCCTCATCCATGCACGAACGCAAATAACTCTTAATGAGCTTCAGGCGGCTGAAACTTCGTTCGGCACTGGCGCTGCTGATGGGAATGGTCTTGTATATTCTGTGGAGAATGGCCAGATTTGGGTATGCTCTATCCATGTCGTTGGCAATGAGGAATGGCAGGATTGCATCTGAGTTAAGATCCATGGCTAACTCGGAATACAATTTCCGAAAAGAGTGGAACTCCTCCACAACTTCCTCTGGCTTGGAGATGTCTTCTGAATAGAAACGTGCGAGCTCCAGCATTTTCTTTTCAGCATCAGGGTGCTCAAATCGCTTCGGGTTGAGTACTGTGAACAGTTTGGCCATTTCTTTAAAATCTGAAAATCGATTCTCAAACTGTCCAACAAAAATATCAAGGACGTAAAAATAAACTTCAGTTTTAAAGCGAATTCTACTGTCCTGGATTGGGTCATCCTCTGCGTCCTCATCGAAGTGCCTCTTCCTCTTGCGGGCTCTCTCCTCCGCAAACTCAGTGGTCGCGTTGCTTTCTATTGCCATCTTTTTTGCGGTGCTCTCCATTGCGTCAAAACTAACATCTGTGCGTAAATCTCTGATCTGAGTCATTGTGGTGTCAATGAGATCCACGGCAGTGTTGACATCTAATGACTGTTGTTGCAGATAATTAGACAGGATGTATGTCTTTTTGAGTAAATCATTCCAAAACGCCAACATGAATTTGAACTCAAATGTGCTGAGTTTTGACAGCAGTCCATCGGCTTCAGAGGCCGCCTTTGGTGTGCTGTGATTGTGGTGCTTGATACGATGCAGGGCTTTTATAATTGCGGGCAGGCTCTGTATCACCGCTTCTGTGGCTTGCTTCCTGGAGGCCCATCGTGTGTCTGACAGGCTCTTAAGCGTTAGAACGGTTCTCTCCAGTTGCATGTTTTCTTGTTCCTCCTCTAGTATTTTAAACCTTGGAAGGCTCGAAGTTAAAAAGCAGTACAAGGTTTCAAGTGTACCAAAAAAAACTTTAGCGCTACACAAAGAACACGCAGCGTCCAAAAGTATCAGGTTCAGATTGTGTGCGCAGCAGTGAACATAAAAAGCTTTGTCAGAACAGTTCTGCTTCACTCTAGCTTGCAGTCCAGTTAACTGACCAGACATCGTCCTCGCCCCATCATATGCTTGCCCCCTCATGTAGTTAACATTGAGACCAAGGTCCTTCTTGAGTGCGTTTATCAAAAGTTCATAAAACGACTCGGCTCCACCATCAGGCAACTCCTCAAATTTCACAAAGCGTTCGATGCTGTTTCCTGTTTTGGTGACATATCTGAGCGACAGAGAAAACTGATCTATTCTCGTTATGTCGATTGTTGAATCTACAATAACGGAGAAAAACTTAGCTACCTTGACTTCATCTATTATAGTGTCCAATGTCTCGCTGGCAAGAGCCGCAATAAGCTCATTTTGTGACTGGTGGCTGAGGTATGTTACACGGCTTACCGGGTTCGTCAGGTGCTGCTCAAGGATTGAGTCGTAGTGTGCCAGTAATTTCAGAAGCTCCAGGAAGTTCCCTTCATTTGAGCTGGAGGCACCAAGCCCAGCATACTCCCTATGGCCACGAAAGGCCAGACCCTGTCGAGCTAAGAAAAGAGTGGTATCGACCAACCTGTGCAGGATCCTCCTGTTCCTTTCGACCTGCTCTCTCTCAGCTTTTATGAGTTCCGCAACCACAGTGCTGTCCTGGCTTATACGAAACTTTGTCATTAAATATGACTTTTCTGCCTCGCGGTGAGCACTGGACTTTTCATGCAACTCAATCCGCTCTATCCCTTTTCTATAAGTAGAGAAGCCCATACATGGATCGGCCCAGCATTTCCCAGCACTTTCGGTTGGATTTTTGCCAAACAGCCAGCAACAGAAGCAAAACAGTCGGTTTGCTGTAGGCGAATAAACTAACCACTGTCGCTCCACTGTGCCGGAGCTTCCCACCTGACGCTTGTACCATGATGGGTTAAAGCGTCTTTTCTCCTCGTCATACGGAAAATGGTTGAAGCTGTCCTTCAAACCCGGTTGGCACGGGCCGTGCTTGATTACGGCTCGGATCACTTCAGTGGTGAGAGGCCGGTTTTGAAAGAGGTATGGGTCGGTTGGATACTCCTCTTGGGACAAAATGTTTGCCGGGTGACGATCAGGTCCTGTGGTGCTACTGCTGCTGGAAGCATTCACAGCTGGGATACTTTCCTCCACCCCATCACTTGCCATTTGTGTGCCTGAAGCTCCCAGTTGCTGGTGGCGGTCCTCGTCCTCCGTTGTGGAACTTTTGTTGATGCTAGCATCGTTATTAGCATCGTTGTTAGTCGCTGTCAGACTGGTGTTCGCAGTAGACTGGTTGTTCGGCGTATCAATACTATCCCCATTTTTGTTTTGAACCGAGAAGTAGGAAGTAAGAGGAGCACATAACTCTATTAAACTTCTCTTACCCTCTCGCTCCTTTCTTTTTAAAGCACCAGATTTGTATTTTCGCTCCATTTTTCCGCGCAGCTAGACTCCAAGTATACGAGCGCGAGAGTCCGATCTCACAATGGCGACGTCATGTGCGGCGCTGTCCAGTGCTGAAACTGAGCTGAGGACAAAAGGGAGACAGAACTTGCTGCCCTTTTCGTCACTTTCTATCTAGGCCTACATGTACTTGAGAAATTAGCTTATATTTTAAAGTTCCAGGTGTTATGACCGTATAGATGACCGAGACACAACATAAGAAGGACAAAAATGAGTATTTCAAAGTATAACAACGAAAGGATTTATTTAGGCCTACATAAATTGTATGGTTTACATCTTCTTAAGGCTACCTCCCTATTTAACAAAAACAGGAGAAACAAGATTAAACTGTCGATTCACCCAAACACGACCTAACAGAAAATCCCATGCCGAGAACAAAATGCTAAAAACGCCGGTCGGGAGACGAGGGAGCTGGGATTCCCTGGTGATATTGCGTCACATCACAGCTGATGAAGAGAAAAGCCCTTTTACACGGCCTATCACCTGCCGAGCTGAAGTCCAACCAATCACCGCACAGAGATAAAGTGCACCTGTTAGGAGCGAGAGGGACGCAGCAACATGCATGCATATTTCCAGCACCGATTCTAATAAATAGAGACACCTAAAAACACACATTATAATCACAGTCGTAACAGGATTTAGTAATAATCATAGCCGAATGCTACAGCTAATGGATCTTGGGCTACCTACAGTGGTACGATGTAGGAAAAATGCGTCCATCGTAAGCCTAGAAAGGATTAATATCGATTTGTTTGTAAACATTTTTTATTAGTAAGCAGTGTACCAGTACGTGAACATATGTTGAGCATTATTGTGGTCTGCACTAGCCTAAGATGAAAGCATTTTGTGGGCCGATCTTAAGGTAAAAAGTCTTGAATGGTCATGCCATATGCGTTTTCACTTAGTTTATTGGGGTTTCTGGGGATTATTAACTGAACGACAACGGGAGGTTTTATTAGACTGAAAATATATATTAGTCTGAATGTTTTCTAATTACAACACCAATTGTGGACAGGGACAGACATCCACTCTACCGGTCCTGTCAAAAAAGTAGCTCAGTAGGGGGCCCCTACTGAGCGGGGGCCCTGGGGCGGCCGCACCCTCTGCCCCCGCGGTCGCTCCGCTTATGCCTCTGGTAGTCAGTCCCACTTTTCCCCCCACTAGGACACCCCTGCACAGGGAAGACTCACACACACCTGCACATCACCAAGGTTTAACATGTCCTCAGAAATGTAGTTTTTTATTTAATTTGTATTCATGAATGTAAATATTTAGGTTTTAAATGTTCCCCGAACTGCTTGGCACACTGTATTTGACAGTTCTAGTGGAATATCCTGATACAGAATCACTGCTCTGCTCTGAAAGGATGGCACAGAGGGAAAAGAGACATTTTTAAAAAGGAAGTTTGGTTCACCTGTCATCAACACAGCGACCAGGCGCACTTCACTGTTTGATTACCTGCTGCAAACACCTGAGTCCAATCAGTGCTTATCATCTGCTCAACAATAAGAACCATGCTATCGATGCTAAGCTAACAGCCCTGTACCTCTATGGCTTGTCCGAGCTCCAGGTCGAAGGTAACCACACACACGCACTCCAGCCAGCAGGAGAAGCGGGCCCACGGACACCGGCTGTCCGGGCGCTCCGCCTCCTCCCGACGCGGGGAACGGGAGCGGTCAAACGGATTCATCACGGTCCGATCACCGCCCTGAGACCTCCATCATCACCCCCCTCCGGTTCTCCTTCGGTCCTCCATAACTAGAAGCACACAGGCAGACACCGGAGAGCCGCGGAGAGCGGAGGGAGCCCCTGCTAGAGGAGAGGCGGTACTGCACCCCGGAACAATAACAAACAATACCACTGTTTATATTTAGTGTCATTATTCTTTTTTTTTTTTTAACATTATTTATGTCATTGTTTGAGTAAAAAAAACAAAACTAAATGAACTCAAATTAATCACAAAAATCACTGTAAATATTAATTCAGCTGTCTCTGTTGTCACTTTAAAAAAACTCTTAATGCCAAATTTATTTAAACAGGCCTTCGACTCACCTTGTACAGACTAATGTTTTAATTATGCTATTGTCTGTTTATTTTACTGTTTTATGATTTCATTTTAATTTCAATATTTTTCCTTTGAAGCACTTTGTGATTTTATTCTATGAAAGGTGCTATACTGTACTTTTTCAGTAAATTCTTAAACACATCCTTTCCCCTCCTCCCCCGGAGACGCTACTCCTAATATATGTATAACTAGTTTTTATTGAAATAGACCTTTCAGTTTCTCAATCTTATTTAATGACATACTATGTTATTGTTGTTAAAAATATATGTGTCTGTGAATAATAGCCATGTTAATAATTTCAAACCAGAGTTTACTGTACAGAAGTTTGTAGCTGCAGTTTTTTAGACTGTTTATACATAGCACCAGTCCACACTTTTGTGAGATGTTTTATCAAGAAGGTATTTTTCTATACAACTATTTAATGCATGTTGGAGTGTTCTTTGTGCTCCCTGATTCAATTGGTGGCCGAGTTGTATTCAGTCTGGATTGTACAGTTCTTTTGTAAGTTCTTTTTTTATCAAGAGAGGAGATGGGGGAAGTCTGAAGGAGTGAAAAAAAAGAGAGTGCTGCTTTTGTCTAAGTTTGATTTCTATATATACCTATTGTAATGAATATTTGTATGTAAATTGAAATGTGTAGAATTGTTTTTTGCAAAACTCTAAAAACACTCTGCTATACTAAATACAATTTACTTACTTACAAAGCAATAAATACAATCTTTATGAAAAATATATAATTTTAATCAAATGAATATGATAATTTGTTGATGTTTAATTCAAATATAATTCTGTTTCAGTGATTGATTAACTTTGAATTCCGTATTTGTCTTTATCAGTCATAGATTTAGTAACGAAGGCATGATACTCCACAGCTCCCTGTATGTTGAGGCTTTTATTTTGAAGGGGCCGGTCCCGGATGTGTGTAAAGCATGTTCCGGTACATAAGTGGGTTCAAGTGAATCTGCCACTGTAGTATCTCCGTTGTTACCGGACCATCAACATGTCTGCAGACCCGTGCTCTTTCTCCTCTTTCACCAGGTGCGTCACCAAACACCTGAACCTGTCCCTGCACGTGAACTTCGACAGGCACGTCATCAAGGGCCAGGTGGAGCTGACGGTGGAGGCTCTGGAGGACCGGTTCTCCACTCTGGTAATGTTAACGGACCCCGGTTCTCTGCTGCGTGGTAGCCTAGGAGCTAATGGACTGAGTGTTCTGATTTCACACTGTGTGTAAGGTCCCTGAAGGCGTCACAATATAATACTGAATAAAAGGAAAAGGTGTGTTCAGTCTCCAAACCAAAGAAACAAACATCATTTTAAAAAGAGATATGAAAATTAACTCTTATTTGATTATCTATACATGATGAGAACACTTATTGATGGAAATATTGGATGGAAATAAATAATAAAGGTTTGTGAGGAGCAGGTGATTGTGTTAAGGACTTTGACATAGAGGTGGAGCTGTCAGAGATACACAGGTATGTGACCTAACACTCAGGTAACTGAACCTGAGTAGTAACTGAGTGGTTATGAAGCAGGAGTGTTTCAGTTTCTCTTTTAGTCACATAAACTGGATTAAATTAAAAACTGTAACAGAATAACACTGCAGTTACTTCTGTGTTAAAATAACACATGTATTGCTGTTGAGTAATTGAAATTAATTCCAACATTATATTATATTATGTTATATTACATTATTATTGTTTACTACAACTTATGGTCATATTGTATACCAATATTTTTTTATTATATTGATTAATCTGTCATTACCAACTGTAATCACACCATGTCAACCTGTCACTACTGAAACATTTTTAATACTGCCTGTAATTACTACTATTGAATCCAATTGTAACATTTGTATTTATCTAAATTCCATTTCTAACATTGTATATATCTAAATTGTATTCTATCTTTATCTATTTTTATTTTTTACTTATTTTATTTTACTAATTGGAACTTTTTCTTGATTGTACTTACGTCTGGGTTGCTGCAACAACTGAATTTCTCCCCCGGGGATCAATAAAGTAATATTTTATCTTATCTTATATTATTATCTGCAAAGTCTAAAAAATAGTCCAGATGTTGGAATTTAAATCAGTCACATTTTGAAGAAGTTTAACTTCAAATATTAAATAAAAAAACAAATGTTTTTGATTAAATAAGATCTTAAAAATGCTAAAACCATGGAAGAAGAGAGCTTTTTAGAAGTTTTCAGTTTTTATTTTATTACTGTGTCATGCAAACAATCATATGCCCTGCCCACATGGGCTTACAAGACACCATACATTTGTGCAGTCCAGGGTCAGAGCGCCCAGCAAGATCATTCATTGTAAGGAAACTGATGGAGAAATTTATAACAGAATAAAAAATAAAATAAAAATATACAAGATAGTCTTACAAAGACTGTCTTCTTTTTCAGGCTTTTGAAACAATATTAGCTTGTTTAAACACGTCAGAATTAAACAACCGGTCTAGTTTTTGCACATCTGTCAACCACAATATTTTACAGGCACTGTCTTGAAACAATACTACTGCTGTGCTATAGAACTGCTAATAGTACAAAAAGACGTTGCTCTTAGGTGGAGAGTAAAAGCAAATCTAGAAAAATGAGACAAGAAAAAAATCTATACACTTATCTTTAGAAAAAAGGATAAATGCATTTTATTAAATTGGCAATCTAAGTAGAACTTCATTCACTTTCTTTTAGATGCATTTCAGTGTCTAGTCTTCCCCAGGAAGTTAAAGCCACATGTGATGCATCAAACTTACAAAGAATAACTGAACCCACAGGTATCAGCAATCAGTCTGGATTAGGCTGAGTGTAAAATAACACAACATCTGGTTTGTGACGCTTCTGTCTACTTCTCATTAAGATGTCTGTCTAACACGAGTCTGGTTCTGCTCGAGGTTTCTGCCTGTTTAAAAGGAAGTGTTTCCTCGCCGCTGTAACTAGCTAAATACTGCGAGGTGCAATGCTCATGATGGATTAAGATGAGAGAAGACTGAGACTTATCCTGTCTTGATGTTGGCTCTCTGTTAATAATTTTAACATAGAATACGGTAAGCGTCTTGAGATAACGTTTGTTGTGATTTGGCGCTATACAAATAAAGATTGATTGATTGATTATTTCAGGTATTGCATCAGAGCGAGTCCCACCTGGAATCATAGATATTAAACATGTTTGATATTTGTGATCTCAGGTCTGGGGGGTTCTGATTCAGTCAGGAGCAGTAAAATAGTCACACACTTGAGGATAACTCGGACAAATTTTCGGTTACAAAAAGCCTTGAATTAGGCCACGCCCCCTGGTCATTAAAGCAAATCAGGCCCAAAGTCGTCAAGTGTGTGGCCACCCTTAAGGTTTCACTTTGTTCATTCCCTTTCAGGTCAGTTCATGAGGTCACTAAGAGGAAGTGTCCAAAGAAATACATTTAAAGGTCAGCTGGGGTCAGCTTCTAGATAAAGGATATATACAAGTTGAGTTTTCATCTCTGTGGATTCACTCTGTGTACACATTTGTCTCACCACATGTGGCTGTAACTTCCTTTGGCTGTTAGAGAGCTGGATGCTGAAACACATTGAGGAAATAGTTTCTAAACATGTTTTGCTTAATGAACTTATAAAGGGAAGTTAACCTTGTTTCTAAAGACTAAGTGTTTAGGTTCTTTTCCTGTCTTTTTTCTAGAAGTCTGAAAACTGTTCTTCCTGATAATCACTGAGTTACTGATAGTATTTATGTTTTTCTGATCAGTCAAAAAGTTTTGTTCAGGTCCATGTTTACATAAAGTTGTTTTTTTTTATGGAGTTTGATCTGACGCAGCTTAAACGAGTTCATGGTCCCTAAACTCTGACTCACAGGCTCATTTATCAGGACAGGTGGGTAATTAATCACAGCTTTAGGTGTGTATTTAATATCATAGGGCTTGTGTTTTCCTGGACTTTGTCTCAAAGGTTGGTGTCTCAGTGCAGGTGTGTAGACAGAGTCCAGAGAGTGACAGGTGTGTGTTTATCAGCAGCTGTGTGTTAGTGCTGACTCAACAGATGTGTTCTTTTTTTAATCTGCAGACTCTAGACAGCAGAGACCTGAAGATCATCTCCGTGAGGGCAAATGGACAGACGGCCAAATTTACGATGGGCCCCAAACACGCCTTCAAGGGGACGCCTTTGGAAATCACCCTGCCCTTTGACCTCTCCAGGTGAGCTCTCCTCCGATGTCCCCAAGTGAGGTCTTTTTCAAAATAAAATGTTTAAATGTGTTTTTATGTCGACCAATCAGAGGGCAGCAGGTGATCCTGGAGGTGACCTATGAGACGTCCCCATCGGCCACGGCGCTGCAGTGGCTTTCAGCGGAGCAGACCGCCGGGAAGAAACAACCTTACCTGTTCAGCCAGTGTCAGGTAACCATCTACATTTTCAGACACACACCCATCTACATTTTCAGACACACACACACACACACACACACACACACACACACACACACACACACACGCACACACACACACACACACACACACACACACACACACTCTAACACACTCTCACGCACACTGAAACAGACATACATGACTGAGACGCACACTAACGCATACATACTAAGTCACACACACACACACACACTCACACACACACACACACACACACACACACACACTGAGAGACACATGCACACACACATTGAGACACACACAGGCAGACACACAAGCACTGAGACACACATACAGTGATCTCACACGCTGAGACACGATATGGAGACACACACAAACATACTGAGATACACACATGCCATGACACACCCTGAGAAATATGAACACTGAGTCATACAAAAGCTGAGACACAGACACACATGGAGACATACTCGCATTGAGACACACTCATAGAGACCCACACAGATTTAGACACACATTGACTGTGTTGGTAATGTGTGTATTAGTGTGTGTTTTTCTTTCATTTAACCAAAGAAACTCCTCAAGATTAAGATCTCTCTCAGTGAGTCCTGGTTGAGAAAGGCAGCAGAACATTTTACAGGGTTACCATAGAGTCACAATACAAAGTAAATATCTATAAAACATAAAAGTACATCACAGAATGAAACTCAAAATGTTTGTTCCAAAACCAAAATCGTAGAATTTCAAGCAGAGCACCTTCAGCTACATGTGACTGCCTTCAAGTCCTTTAAAATCTCTCAGTGAGACTTAAACGCCTTATTACCATCTCACTTCTGACCTTTGGAACAGACAATAAGAAAAGTTCTTTGGACTGAAGATTATAAGTTCCTTCACTCCTCTGTCTGACGTGGGTTAGACAGTGCAAAGAAAGGAGACCTAAAATATACTTATAGATACGAATACCCCAATGGTCCAGTCTTTCATTGTAAAATAAAAACCCAGGTTTGAGTTTCGCTCTTCTCATCAGCTGCTCAATATGAGGTGTAAAAGACAGAGATTCATTGATAAAAATACCATTATAACTCTTAAGGTACAATCTCAGTCTGTGTTCCCTTAGACGTGGACGTTGGCAGGTTTGGTGGCTTAGATTTTTTACTAGAAAACAGCATGACTTGTGTTTTGTTTGAAATCATCAAATTGTGTTGAACCAAAATTGTTGCATAGTGTTAAAGCCATCTGTAACTGGTAGAGAGCTTGGGCTAGAGCAGATGCTGCGCAGTACATCAGTGTCATGTTGTTGATGTAAAGAATGAATGGCAGTGGTCCCAACACTGACCCGTGAGGCACTCCTTTCGTGACTGTGACAGCGCTGGAAGTCTTGTTCAGACAGCCCCACTCTAAACAGTCATTGTGTTGTAAATGTGTGTGTTGTAAAAGTGTGTGTTGCAATATGTGCATGTTGTAAATATGTGTGTTTGTGTACAAACTGACCAGATTGTCGTTCGTCTTTTTTCTTCCCGTTTTCAGGCTTTTTTGTAACTGTCTCTGGTCTCAGGTTGTCAAACATCAACCTAGAATGATGTTAGAGGAAGTTGCGTCAGGTGGAAGCTGCAGGTGACCGTTGACAAAACAGAAAACCAGTCAGAGCTCAGAGTTTTCACCTGAAACGTTTGCAGGCAGAGAAAAAAAATTAAACTTTTAGTTAAATACAAATTTAACTTTTCATAAAAAAAGCATCTTAAATTTAAAAAAAGAATCAACTGACTGCTTCTGTTCAGATCATCATACTTATTATTTCATTGATATTATTTAATCTCTTCATATCAGTCTGAACTCTTCAACCTGAATATTGACTCCCTGAGTTTTGTCTTACAGGCTCATCACTGCAGGAGTATGCTTCCCTGTCAGGACAGTCCATCTATCAAGCACACCTACTACGCACAGGTAAAACACACACATGAACACACAGGTATCTAAGGTGACCTTTGTTTTGCCTGGGAGATGTGACCTGCGATCTGTCTGTCAGGTGTCTGTTCCTAAGGACCTGGTGGCGGTGATGAGTGCCATGAGAGACGGACAGGAAGTGGATCCTCAGGATAACAACCGTGTTGTGTACAGGTTCAGACAGCCAGTCAGTCACTCTTCTTCTTCTATTCTTCGTAAACGTGTTGGTGTTGTCGGTATTGTTGTTGTTTGTCAGAATCCTGATTTGCACTATATATATATATATATATATATATATGTATAATACTACACACTGTACCTTTAAATACTACACACTGTACTTTTAAATACAACACACTACACCTTTTCAATACTACACACTGCACCTTTAAATACTACATACTGCACCATTAAATACTACACACTGCACCTTTAAATACTACATACTGCACCATTAAATACTACACACTGCACCTTTAAATACTACACTCTGTACCTTTTAAATACTGCACCTTTAAAATACTACACACTGCTCCTTTAGATATTACTCATTGCACCTTTAAATACTACACACTGTACCTTCTAAGACATGTCATTTAAAGTTTGACATCACTCTGACCTTTGACCTCAGGTGCCCATGCCTTCTTACCTGATTGCCATCGTGGTGGGAGCTCTGGAGAGCAGGTAAGCTCCGTCTCACCTGTGAATGATGTCATGCTTTACCTGCTGCAGGTTAAACAGTGTTCTGTGCTTTGATTGGTCAACAGGGAGATTGGGCCACGCTCCAGAGTGTGGTCAGAGAAAGAGTTTGTGGACAAAGCTGCGTTTGAGTTCTCAGAGGTAACACACACGCACACACAGACACACACACACTGGTTCTACTGGAACCTAAACTTCAGTGACTGTCTTATGGATCTGATGTTAATACATTTTAACTCAATAGAAAATAACTGTGTGTGTGTGTGTGTGTGTGTGTGTGTGTGTGTGTGTGTGTGTGTGTGTGTGTGTGTGTGTGTGTGTGTGTGTGTGTGTGTGTGTGTGTGTGTGTGTGTGTGTTTGTCTCTCTTTTTCAGACAGAGACCATGTTGAAGACAGCTGAGGATCTGGCTGGTCCTTATGTTTGGGGCCAGTATGATATCCTGGTTCTTCCTCCATCGTTCCCTTACGGAGGCATGGAGAACCCATGCCTCACTTTTGCCACGCCCACACTGCTGGTACGCACTCGCACACATACACAATATACTGTATGAGAGTGTGTTTGAGTGATTGTGAATATATGCATTTAATTTAAACGTTAATGTATCACAATAGTATAATGAAACTTTCTTACATGTATGATGTTTTTAATGTAACGTGTGTAACCATCATTTGACCTGTGTCTACAGGCTGGAGACAAATCTCTGTCCAATGTGAGTATCAACATATCAACCTCTTCACTTGTTAAGCTATTCACCTGTTCTTGTTCAGATATGTTTGTCCGTTATAAATGTTCCTACCTGTTCAGGTGTTGATGTGTGGTTCTTCCTGTCAGGTGATCGCTCATGAGATCTCTCACAGCTGGACAGGGAACCTGGTCACCAACAAGACCTGGGAGCACTTCTGGTAAACAAACATACTGGCTGTTTATTTATTAATGCAGATGTGAAGTCTTATCAGTCGGGGCGTCTTGACAGGTGTGCTCAGAAGGTATTTCATTTCCTGTTTCCATATATGGTAACAAGACTTGATGAGGTGTAGTAAAGGTAAAGGTAGTGATGGATAAAATGTTGTGGTCTCTTTCTGGCGCTCAGGCTGAACGAGGGTCACACGGTGTACCTGGAGAGGATGATCGGCAGGAGCATGGAGAGCGAGCAGTTCAGACAGTTCAAAGCCATGGGAGGCTGGAAGGACCTGCAGGACTCGGTGAGGACCTGGACCTGTCGTCTAAGATTCCCACATCCTGTCTCATGTGCTTCATTGTCTTACCTGCCTGTGACATCATTCAGGTGAACACCTTCGGAGCCAACAACCCCCTGACCAACCTGGTCCCCAGCCTGCAAGACGTGGACCCCGACGATGCCTTCTCCTCCGTGCCCTACGAGAAAGGCTTTGCTCTGCTGTATCACCTGGAGGAGCTAATGGGGGGGCCAGGTAACGTCTGTATGACATCTTACCTGAAGTGAGGTATTCATTCACCTGTATGACATCACAGCAGGGTGTGTCTGACCTGTAGTGAGGTATTCATCCACCTGTATGACATCACAGCATGGCGTGTCTGACCTGTCTTCACCTGTTTGTCTCAGAGGTGTTCATGGGCTTCGTGAAGTCGTACATCCAGCTGTTTGCTTACAGCAGCGTCACATCTGAGGAGTGGAAAAACTACCTGTTCACTTACTTCAAAGACAAGGTGAGACATGTGAGGAGGGCTGGATTATGAAGCTGTGGGTTTAGCAGGATCAGGACTTGTTGCGTCTGGTTTGCTCTGTACTTGAATGTGTGTAACTCTGAGCTGTGCTTTTGTCTCAGGTGGACATCCTGAACAAAGTGGACTGGAACGCCTGGATGTTCACACCCGGGATGCCTCCAGTCAAACCTCAGTGAGTCCAGACCTCCATCAGGTCCTCTAGTCTGACCATAAATTGGTCCCCTGTATCCTGATTTTTCTTTGTTGCATTTCAGGTACGACACCACACTGGCCGATGCCTGCATCACTCTGAGCAAGAGGTGGATCAAGGTAAGACCTGGACCTCGCCTGGACCTGGTTCTAGTGTTTCTTTCAGTGACTAACCTCCTCCTCTGCCCCCCTTCAGGCCACAAACCAGGACCTGAGCGGCTTCAACAAGAACGATTTGAAGAACCTTTCCTCACACCAGCTCATTGAGTTCCTGTCGCTACTGCTCCAGGAGGTAATCCACTTCAGTCCACAACAGTTCACTTCAGACTATTATAGACCATTACAGACCACTACAGTCCCCTGTCTCCCTGTCTTTTCTCCAGGCTTCTCTTCCTCTGTCTCACGTGAAGAGGATGCAGGAAGTCTACGACCTGAACTCCTTCATGAACTCTGAGATCCGCTTCAGGTGAGACGTGGTGACATCCTCTGTGTTAAGCCCCTCCCCCTCCCCTTTCTCTGACCCCCTTCCCTTCTGTACTCTCCCCTCTCTGATTGGCTGTTGTCCCTGCAGGTGGCTGAGGTTGTGTGTGCGGTCCAGGTGGGAGGAGGCGGTTCCCATGGCGCTTAAGATGGCGACGGAGCAGGGCCGGATGAAGTTCACCCGACCTCTCTTCAAGTGAGTATGCTCACTTGTCACCTGGTGGCTTTACAACTTGTGAAGCAGTGTTCAGTTTATGTGACAGAGTTCAACTCAACTTTACTCTATTTATAAAGCACCCTTTCAAAATAAAAGCATGCAGCCCAAAGTGTTTCACAACAAGAGGAAGATAAAAAGAGAGTGACAGCAACAGTAAAAATAATGAAGGATAGAAAAATGTGTGATGCAGTTTTTCTGTTTGTTGTTTATGTTTTCCCTCTCCTTTGTTTGTTTGGTCTTTTCAGAGAGGTGTATAATTTTGATAAGTTCAAAGATGAAGCTCTTCAGTTGTTCCTGGCTAACAGAGGAGCAATGCACCCGGTCACCGCCGGACTCGTCGCCAAAGACCTGAAGGTGGACGCCAGCCTCAGCACTAGTCTGTAACAACGGAAACCAGACCGTTGAAGCCAGGCTGTAACCAGTATTAACACACAGTAGAACAAACACACATCCATAAACACACAGTGTATTAGAACACAGAGTGGCAGTTGCAGCTGCTCTCTGTGGTTCCCTGTTTGTAATCAGCTATTTTGTAAACTTCCTGTTTGTTTTAAACGTTTCCTCTCAGGGAAAATCAAATGAATCAATAAACCGTACTGTTACTAATCTGAAAACGAGAGTGAATCAGAGAATTAGGAAAGATAAACAGACTTAAATAAATAACCCACATTTTTATCCCTCTGACATTAATCTGACTCAATGAATTAAAGTCTGAATGATTTTTAAAAATGAACTTCGGTGTGTGCCGTGAACTTATTCAAAGTATATTTCACTTATAATTCTCAGGAATATTTAAAAGGTTTAATGTAAGATAACCAAAGAGACAGTTTGTTCTCTGTCAGGTTTTTTTGATCTGTTTCCATGATGAAGGTTGAATATCCTGACATCACATCTTTCACACATGATCAACTACTAACTACTAATAACTAACCAGAACAATCTACCCCAACAACTAACCTCAACTCATCAGTCTTATAACCCTGAATTTAATAACTCTAATACTTTACACACATCTCTCAGACTGATGGAATAATATCTTTAACCTCCTGGTCAGAGCCTGCAGGTAGATGCCAGGAGGTGGGACTGAAGGTAGGAGTGTAGTACTGATGCAGGACAGCAGGGTGGTTAGGAAATCTGTCTGAGGAGCATAGGTTGTGTTTAATCAGCATAGACTGTATAAAATATGGATTAAGGATCCGTGACGTCCCCCATCTGTTTGTGAAGCTCTGTTTTGAGGCCAATCGACGGCAGCAGCCATATTGCTGCTGTCGAGCAATTGTGACGTAAAGAGGCGGGCTTTGAGCCTCCTTGCTAACAGCTACTGTCAATCAAGTTGCGTTAAAAAAAAATTCATCCCCCCTACAGTGTGCGCCGATCGAGAAATCAGCTATCCAGACTACACACGTCTTTTGTACCAGGCTATAAACATGTTTATTTCTGCTGTAAAGATCTGCTTTTTTGAATTGGTGTGTATGTGGTTTCCGGTATTTCCAGAGCCAACCTCAAGCGGATCCTCGGTGAACTGCAGTTTTTAGCACTTCTGCATTGGACTCATATTTTTAGACCGGAGTTCGCCGCTTGGTAATAAGTGCAGCTGGAGTTAGCTTCCTTAACTAGCTTCCTGCTGTCCGTATATTTAAACAGTTCACAGTATTTTTACATAAAAAGTAAACACACACAGTTCAGGTGAGAATATTTTATTAAAGTTGATAAAAAGTCAATTTGTAGTTTGTTTTTTTGGCTGTTTGTGTTTTGAAATAAGTTACGTAACAATCAGCTGATCAGTCACATGACCCTCTAAACACACCGACATTGTTTGTAATAGGTCGTGATCAGGTGGTCAGGTGATGTAAGGCTGACAGGTGGAGTCTGATGACAGCTGATTATTCATAATTAACATTTGGCACATTAATACATTTATCTGATACAAACTGTTTCAAGTGTTCTGTTCTTATCAAGCTAAAAAAAATATACATGACTGAGCTCTTACACACTGCTAGTTACTGAGTTAACTCCTTATTAACTATAACTAAGTAGTTCCACTTTGTTAAACTCAGACGTATGAAACTTCTACAATTTGTATTCATTGTTAATTCAAGGAGTGGAGGCTGCTTTGCTTAGCTTAACGACCGTTAGTTCGCCAGTCAGCAATACTAAGGGTTAGGTTTAGGGATGAAGTCCAAGGACAAATACTAAGGGTTAGGTTTAGGGACTAAGTCCACGGACAAATACTAAGGGTTAGGGTTAGGGATGAAGTCCACCGATAGTCCCACTATAGTCCCACTATAGTCCACTGATCAATTCCAAGGGTTAGGATTAGGCATAAAGTCAGAGTTCTGGCTGGGTAGTAGCCTATGTCACAGATTTACTCAGTGCTATCTTTATTAGAAAGGAGTTAACAGATCAATGTGTAGTTGAGTGTCTTGATAGTAAGAGAGCAGCACCCTCTGCTGGCTGTTTGACAGTCAGGAAAAAACAACCTCTTTTTGGTACAAAAGCCAAACTGATACTTTCTGACTGAATAATCCAACATTAAAGTGTGGTAAATGTTAGATTAATACATCATAAATATTTCACACTTTGAGTCCTTGATTTTTCTTCCCACGATTAAAGAGACCCAAAAATCTCAACCTTCAACCACTCTCTCTCTCTTTCTGAGTTCAAACCAGTTTAGACCAGTTCAAACTGGTTCAGTTCCAGCTGAGGCTGAGTCCTTGGGCCATCATGACCTGCTCCAGATCCTGGTCCTCCTGTCGTTCTTGCAGTCTCTGCTCCTCCAGCAGAGATACCAGAGCGTCTCTCTGCTCCACCACCTCCAACATCTCCTCCAGGATCAGACGCTCCTCCACCAGCTGACATGCCGCCTTCAGGTGGTCTGAGGTAACGCAGGTACAGAGAGAGAATCAGGTAGGGTCACTATGATATGTTGTAATTAATGTGTTTCATTGGTCTCTATGAAACTTCATATATTGGCGTCGTCTGGGTCGTCATGTATCAAGATGATTGATTATTGATCAGTGATTGATCTCTGTGAAACATCATATTTTAGTGTGATCTGAATATTTATGTATCACAATGATTATTAATCAGTGATTGATTACCATCGACGGCCATCCTCTCCCTGAGTTCCTGCTGCAGACGACTCTGACGGTCCTCCAACTCCAGCTCCCGAGCACTGAAACACAGACAGACTTAGACCTGGGCCTACACAGTCCTAATTCACCTCAGGTACCTGGCCCTGAAATATACACAACATCCAGGAGGCCTTAATAGACCTGGATTGTGTAGGACCTTGTAAATTAGGATCTCCTCGATGGTTCTGGTGGACTTAGCCCTGGTTCTGGTGTTTTTACTCACAATATCATGAGTTCAGACTCGTAGCGGAGCAGAGAGTTCTTCTGCTGGACCAGCTGAAACAACTGCTGCATCAGAGCTGGATTCTCCAATTTGCCAAGACCTGTAGGGACAGAGACAGACTGCTGGACCGGACTGCACAAGGGACAGTGTGTGTTGTGCCATGAACAGCGAATGTCATGAGATCAGTGAGGTGTTAAAAACAGGCAAAACTCACCTTCCAGGTGGAGCTCCAAGTCTGGGCCGTCATTTTCTCCCCAGTAATCTGAAGGAACACACACACAAAGCTGAGTTCAGTCTAACAAACACACATCAATAATCTGTATCATTCATGTACAGCTTTCCATCCAATGTATATATATAAACTTAATTTATACACTCATTGAAACATGCATATAAAATGTGTGTGCATGTTGGTACCTGCTTCTCCTCTCAGAGCTTTCTCCACCATCACTCCTCTCTCCTCCAGCTGTCCCTGCTTTTCCTCCACCTGCTGCAGCTGCCTCTGGATCATCTGAAACACACACACAGTCTCACCTGTCTCACTCCATCAATCTGGACAGACTCGAAACTCAGTGCTCAGTTTGAACTTTACCTGAGCTTTGTGGAGTCTCTTCAGCTGGTCTTGTTTCGCCGTCCGTCTCGCAGCTCTCTGGACTCGTCGTGTGATTTTGGCGTCCAAGTCTTCGTTGTCCTCCTCCTGTCCCCTCTGGAATAGAGTCTCCTTTACACTCAAACTGGACTGCTCTTTAGGCTGGGCCAGAACCCCCACCACCTCGGTGGGACACGAAGAGTGTCCATCTGAGTCCTGGAGGGCGGCCGAGTCCTTCTTAGAACGTCTCTGCAGAAAAAACAAAGTCCACACATCACACAGAGTCTGGACTGTTAGACCACCATGAACCAGAGTCCTGATCACATGGTCACATGATGACCAGTGCTCGTACCTTGACGGCATACGCTCGTTTAAAGGCCAGAGCGTGAGGGACGTACGCAGGCTGAGAGACACGAGGGACAGAGAATCAAAAACAGACAAGACTTTAAGAGGTCAAACAAGTCGCACAAACAGAGACTTTTCCATGTACAGTCAAGTCAGTCCAGACCAGTGTGAAGTCAACAGAGAGGCTTGGACAGTCAGGACAAGTCTGTTTTAAGACGTTCTGATTGGTCAGACAAGTCTCGAGTTAATTGATTGATGACTTGTATCGGTATCAGTACGTAGAGAACAGTGATCCACGTTCTATTTATCTAACACGACTTCTCTCAGCTACAGTCACAAAACCAACTAAAACACAGATTTCCTACAAAGCAGAGGTCCCTGAATGCAGCACAACTGGTACCTCCTGATTCTCCTCCTCTTCCTCTTTTAACGAGACTCTCTGAATCTCTGCCGTGAGGTCGACCAGCTCCAAACGCAGCTTCAAACATTACAACAGGACAGATAATGATTCACAAGATATCAGACTTTCAGTTACAAATCCAGGTATTAGCCTGATCCCTTAACTCAAGACAGTAAACAGTGGGGAGTAGAGGAGCCTCTGATCCTGTAGACCATAGAATAGACTTGATACGCTGGTTCAGATCCTGAATACAGGAGCTCTGTCCGGTGGAGTCCCTCAGGGCTCAAGTTTAAGATCTCTATGATTTAACCGATACAACCTCCACTACAGGTCATGTGATCAGAAGACAGTTAATCAGAAGACCGTGTGAGCGCTCAGAGCAAAATCATTTCATCTTAAGTGATGATGTCAGGCTGAGGTGTGTGTGAGTCTTACATTGGTTCTGGGATTCAGTGAACACCTGTGCAGCAGGACCGATGACTCCAGGTCGGACTCCTCCGTCAGACCTCTCCACACACCTGAACACGGAAAAGTTCAGTTTTGATGTCATCACTGGGACCTCACAGTGAAATACATGTTTGTGTCTGAAATCGTCACCTGTTCCTCTTTTATGATTGGTTGCTTCCTTCTTCATCCTCTCAACAGGTAAAGTTGCGCCCCTCTTCTTCTTCCTCTTCTCCATCCTGTTTCCAGAAAACACCGCCCTCAACAGGGCTCTGGCTCCACCCCCATCCATCTCCAGCTGTCTTGTAGGCGGAGCCTCTTTGACTCCTTTCAGCTGGCGTAGAAGTGATCCGCTACCAGCCTGCAGAGGGGGCAGGCGAGGGGGGAGGGTGTGTGCTCCTTTGTGTCTCCTCCTCCATCTCTCTACTTCTGACTCCACCCCCTCCAGCTCCAGCTGAAGCCCCTCCTTCTCTGGCTCTGCCTCTCTGTCCTGCTTCAGAGGAGGAACTTCCGGGCTGATGTCATCAAATGAGCCTCGACCGCTACTTGAGTGCTTTTTTCCTGGTCCCTGGTCTTCCGTGATAACAAAAGGTTTGATCAGTGTGGGCGAAATTGAGTCCCCATCATCATGGGTGGAGTCTGGTATGGTGATGAAGGAAGAGGTGGAGGGCGTGTAGACATGTGGGCGGGGCTCAAGAGGAGTTGAGTTGGTTGTGAAAGATGGATGGCTGGAGGTGGAGTCTGGCTCCACAGGTGTGCTTGAGTGTGTGATGATGTCACTTCCTATTTAAAAAAAATAGTGGGGGGAAACCAGCATTAAAATAAAACAAAGTCTTAAGGAACTGAAATTTTAAAGTTTCATTAGATCAGAAACATTTTTTTCATCAGCTGGATGCATCCCTCACAAACGTCTTTAGATGATCATTAAATATCTGATGAGGATATTTTGAAATCTTAATAACAAACTTAACTAGTTTGCAT
This sequence comes from Notolabrus celidotus, assembly GCF_009762535.1. NCBI lineage: Eukaryota > Metazoa > Chordata > Actinopteri > Labriformes > Labridae > Notolabrus > Notolabrus celidotus. Next base: position 15,441,077 of record NC_048292.1, read on the forward strand.
TCCCAGGAACTCCCTCTGTGTTTCAACAGCTGTGTAAACTCCACAAACACCGTTACGTTCAGCTGAAGGTCTCCAGTTTACAGGGTCACTTCTAAAACTGTAACACGGGGAGAGACGCATTTGCGGTGGGCTGAGAGAAGACTACTGTTACAAGCTGCTAATTCAAGTGAATCACAGCTTCTTCTTTTGAAAAAACACACACATACAAAAAAAGATAGAATAAATTAAAGAAATAGAAATCAAGTGAATCACACGTTTGTGTGATCATGGACGGCGGGCTGAAAAAAAATACTGCGGTTAATCTCCCAATCAGACACGTTCAGCATGCAGGCCCTGCCCCCCGAAAGTCCCAGGACCTTTGAAAAGTACTGACCCCCTAGCAGGAGCTTTTTAGGGGGGAGATTATCTACCCCTGTGCTAAATTTAGACCCTGGGTCCACCGGTCAAAGCGCACCTAGTTCCGGGGTAAAGTTCCTCCAGTCGAAAAATGCCTATAGTTTCAGGGGACACCATTACCAAAGATTACCCAGATTCACAGCAAAACAAAATAAAGAAAAACAGAGGTTTCAGAGGAATACTGACTTTTCATTAATATTGAGGTGAATATCAGCATCATGTTAGTCCAGATTTAATGTTTTTTTTAATGGAGTTTGGTCTATACCTGTCTCATCCTCCTCTATCAGGAGCCACAGACCAGAGCGACGCTCTGAGTCCCAGGGGCTATACTCCCCCTCTACCAGCAGAGGGAGACACGACATCACAACATCACAACACAAAACAACACAACACAACAGTACAAAACAACACAACATCACCATAAAACAGAACATCACGAAACCACAAGACAACAACACAAAACAACACAACAACACAACAATACAAAACAACACAACATCACCATAAAACAGAACAGCACAACATCACAATACAACACAACATCATAACTAGGAAATAACTCTACAGAGGACAACACAACAAAATATCACAACAAACCATTTATCAAGACATCAATGAGGGATTCAAACTACAGACCTGATAGAAAAATAAATCTCACCGTCACTGGACTCCATCTCACTGTCTGCCTCCTCTCCATCATCCTCCATCTCTCCCTCTTCCTCTTCATCCTCCTCCTCATCCTCCTCTCCCTCCTCCTCCTCCTCCTTCTCCTTGTTGCGTCTCAGATGGAGCAGCAGAGTTTCTCTCCATGTTGCTCCAACCTCCTCATCCTCCTCTTCCATCTCTGACTCTGAGCTAAAAAGCACACACACACACACACACACTGAGCCCACTGAGGTATGGAGGGCCAACAACGACAGAAAATAAACAAGAACCAAAAGACACAAATCTTAATCCTGAAACATGAAATAAGTTATTCAATTTTTTTTCTTCTACAATAATTTTTTTGGTTTAAAATCATAATTTTTGTGGCATTAGTTAGTTAGTTTTTTGGCCCTGTCAGCTCTCCATACACAGGGCTCTCAGACCTGGACTTGTCCTCTGGTTTCTTCTCAACGGCCAGGTCCAGGTCCAAGTCAAGATTGAAGCGATTCAGCACCTCCTCTGAGACCTCTTCAGGCTCCTCCCCCTCCTCTAGAAGCCCCGCCTTCGTGGTCGAGCTGCAGCGGTAGTTTTCCAGCTCGATCCTCTCGGGCGTGGCCGTCTTCATAGAAACCGCTGCGCGCACGCCAGTACAGCCGCGCACACACACAGACACACACAGAAACACACACACACTAAAGCCCACAGTGATGCAGTTTAAGGAGCATGCTCAGTGCAAACAGGCGAGTTAAACAACAACATGGTGAACAGAGCTCACCTGAGGAGCGGCGACGGGCCAGAGAGACCAGGGAGTTTGCAGAACAGAGCGAGGGGGCGGAGCTTAGAGACACCTGTCGGCATTACAAGCACACACATTATAACAGTTATTAGAACTGATGATTAATTATTAATAAACATATTGATTAATTGCATCACAGAAACAGTGTCTCATTAATGTATGTGTTGTATGTGTCTTATATGTGTTTATAAGCCTAGCATCTTTTCAGGAACTACATACAAACAGCTGGAAGCCCTCATAACCACCTGTTTGCACAATGCTAACAGCCCTGTACACACTAGCAACAATCATGAACTTCCTGGTGTCAACATAATACTATTGTAACTTTAGGAGCACCCGCACATTAAGGCTGTAACACCTGAACAAACCCCCGTACAAACACCTTTTTAAACTACATGGGTTCAGGGTTAGGGTTAGGTACAAGAAATATTCAATATTCTTCTGATCATAACCAACTGTCCTCACTCCACTCCTGTCTGAATGAAGTTAAAAGATGTCTGTCTCACAATTTTCTCCAACTCAACACAGACAAATCTGAAATCATGCTCATTGGTCCGCACTCATCTCTCCTCACTTCAGCTTGGTTCTCCTGTCACCCCCCACTGCAAGAATCTTGGCATCACCTTTGATAAAGACCTTAACTTCAACCAATATATCAAAACTAGACTTCAGTCTTGTTTCTACCAGCTGCACAAAATCTCTTGGATCAGGCCCTTCTTTTCACATCATAACCTCGAAATTGTCATCCATGCATTCATCACTTCCTGATTAGATTTTTGTAACTCACTCTACACCTGCCTAAACAAACACAACCTCTCAAAACTCCAGTTAGTCCAAAACGCTGCTGCCAGACTCACACACACCAAGAAAAGGGAACACATCACACCCATTTTAGCCTCTCTTCACTGGTTGCCTGTGGGTTTTAGGATTGATTTTAAGATTTTAACTCTCACTTTTAAAGCAATAAATGGACTGGCCCCTGAGTACCTAAGTGATTGCCTTGAAATGTATGTCCCCAACTGCTGTCTGAGATCCTCCGGCAGGTCCCTCTTGGAACTTCCTAGAGTAAAGTTAAAAAACCAGAGGTGACCGGGCCTTTGCAATCAGGGCCCCGTCACTCTGGAATGACCTGCCAGAGGAGATCAGGCAAGCCACATCCTTGTCCTCTTTTAAATCTCTTTTAAAATTTGCTTTTACTTCTTAACGCTTAACTGACTTTTTAAATTCTCCATGGTTTTACTCACTACTAAACCTGTTTTTAAAAGGTGCTATAAAAATAAATGTATTATTATTATTACTATTAATATTTAAATAAAGTTTTCTTACAGTGGATGTTTGTAGAGAAGCAGATCTGTCAGTCCTCCTCCTCACACCCGGAGCGTTGAGATCCGAGTCACAGTTCTGCAGGCAGTAAAACCTCCCTGAAACACACACAATACATCAATACATTATCATCAACCTGTTATAATCAACATGTTAACCTTCAACATCAATGTGTTCAAGATCAAAAACAAACTAACAGATAAAACCATAAACAGGTGATGTTGGTCTGTACTCCTCTCTGACTCTGACTGAACTTCATCATTTTATAACCACTCTCTCTCAGAGGTCATGTGACCACTAGGCTCTGTTTGACTGCCCAAAGGCTCCATCTAACATACAGGAGAGCTTTGTGAAGGCACTATTTACACACACACACACACACGTAGGCATCATGTGGTTCATCAGTGTTAAATATGTGTGATGGTAAATGACAGCTGATCATACTGTAAACTATATTGTTCAGGGGGCGAAGACTGATGACACTGGGGGGGGGGGGGACCGGATACCACGGGGGCCGAGCGGGAACTTTGAATTTCTGTTTGTTTCTCATCATCCATCTATGAAGATGCCGCTTTGAAATTTTAACTATCAAAGACTAAATTTCCTGGAGATTTTCAAATTAAAGTTACCTGACTTACCAGTGATCATCAAGGCAAACATTGGAACACATGAAGAACTACACAGAGCTGAAATATACTTCTAGAGAGACTACACTATTTTGAAAACCAGTTAGGTTAATGTTGGATTGTAACTGGGATTAATAACATACGTGAGTTAAAAATGAATTGTTTATTTACAGAAGGTAGTCTTATACATATTATAAGCAAACTCATCCATGCTAATGCTGACATGCTGTTATGTCTTTGTTTTATCTTGTTTTTTTTATTGTGTGTATGTAGGATTATTTTCAATCTGCTTTATTTATTGAAAAATTAACATAAAAAGTATAAACAAATAACATACATATGCATTAATAATACATATATCCATGTACATTAAACCTGAATCAGTTTTAAAAGCTTGTGTTCTTAGTTCTCAGTTTTCAGTAAATGTATAGAAGATCATATACTGTATAACACATCTAGTAGTTTCAGTGACGTCACCCACTGAAGTGCAGATTTGAAGCTAATGGCTGCCAGTTGCCATATTGGAATTTCTACCTCAAACTCACTTCCTGTTGACCTAGCATGACGCAGGCCTTTAGCATCCTCGCTATCTGCTACAGCGTGCCAGTCTGTCAGTCAAGCTAGTCGTGACCCCATGTACAGTGTGTTGAGATACTGAAATAAGCTAGTAAGACCAAAATCGTTTTTTGAACCAGGGTGTTTAACATGAACACAGCACTTCCACATTGGCTTCATATTTCAACCACAGACTGTATAAATAATGGACGTAGTATCCGTGACGCAACCCATCTGTTTCTGAAGAGCTGTTTTGAGGCCAATCATCGGCGGCAGCCATATTGCTGCTGTCGAGCAATTGTGATGTAAAGAGGCGAGCTTTGAGCCTCCTAGCCAACAGCTACAGTGTTCCCGCCTGTCAATCAAGTCAGCTGTGCCTCTCATTGAATGACTCATAATCTAAATATCTTCGAAATTGCTGCATTAGAAACACGTTAGTTACAGTGATCGAGAAATTAGCTATCCAGAATACACTTGTCTTTTGTACCAGGCTGTAAATATGTTTATTTCTGCTGTAAGGTTCCCCTTTTTTTTAATTGGTGTGTATGTGGTTTCTGGTACTTACGGAGCCAGCCTCAAGCAGATCCTCAATGAACTGCAGTTTTTAGCACTTCCGCAGTGGACTCATATTTTTAGATCGGAGGTTGCCGCTTGATTTTTACACTGGTTGAGGTTGCCGATGGAGAAAAACTGCTCTATTGTTTAGTTTTGAATCTAAAATAAATAATTGAACATTAAATGTGTTTGAATATGGGATTATGTTTATGGTACTGATCTTGTTCAGTTTGATATTTCTTAATGAAATGATTTGGACCATGATACAATAACTGAGCTGTGAATGAAAAACCACTGAGCACATCAGTTGTTGTTTCACTGAGACACACGTCTTAAACCAGTTCATACCTCAATGACTTCTTCTGGATGATACAGGTGTGATTAACAGGTCATTACATACACACACTAGTATACCTGTAAATATGTAGAGGCTATATGTACTGTATGTAGTGGAAATAGGCCAGCTAAGTGTTAGCGTGTCATTGACATGTCATCGACACATCTGCTGTGACAGAGCAGCTTTATGCTGTGGACACAAGAACAGGCTGACAGTCATGTGTTAATCCTCAGGCTGTCCAAAGATCCTCTATTAATGACAGACTGTTCACACATATTACATTTCAAAGACACTAACGGACAGAGCGATCACATGATCAGAAAAAGGAGCAGTAATGCTCAGAATAAATTCAAGCAAGGAGTTGGAGGTCAAAGGTCAGAACTCGCCTAAAGAGTTCAGTTAACTGATTATTCTGTTCATAAGAGGCTCTGTGTATTTACTGAACATCATAAGAGAGGAGGATATAAGACGTGGTTCATAGTTTGATCAATTATTAATATCAACAACTATTAAAATATTCAATCACTGCATACCAAATCATAAACAGGTAACCAGGAGCACCCACCTGTGGAGTGGTCAAAGGTGTAGGCAGCCAGTCTGAGGGCGGAGTTACAGGTGAAACACTGAAAACAGGTGCGATGGAAAAACAAACCCTCAGCGCTCAGCCGCTCCATCAGATAGACCCGGTCCTTACAGAAATAACACTGGCCTGAGGACTGAGAGACAGAGATGGCAGGCAATGAGACACAGACAAGGACTGAGACACAGATTGGCACTGAGAGACAGACAGTTACCAAGAGACAGACAGACGGGTACAGAGACACAGATAGGTACTGAAAGAGAGACAGATCAGGTTTTTACCGAGGTCACTTCCTCCGGACTCTGAATCTGATTGGTAATTTGCTCAGCCAATGAGCTCACTTCACTAGTCTGCAGACAGACAGACAGACAGACAGGCAGGCAGACAGACAGAGAGACAGACAGCAGACAGATGGACAGAGAAGACTATTTAAATGTCACACACAGAGCTGCGTTTCACAGTACAGTTGATCACTGCAGATAATTATACCTGTACATCTGCCTAAACCTCTATGACCTTTGTTACCTGTATCAACAATCTGTAAGGGCGGTATAAACTAGTACAAACCAGTACATGTGGATCTGTTGATCTGAGACACACTGATATCTGATGGAACATAAAAAGTTAACATTAAACTTGTCTGGTCATGTGACCAACAGTGAGGACAGTTACTGATCACATGATCATTTAAGATCAATAGAGCTCCTCTAATGACAGTCTGAAACATCATCAGGAGCTACAGACTGCAGCCTGAGGACACAGGGAGGATAACGGTCAAACTAAACAAGGACGACTAAAGAAGGACTCAGGAAGTACAGAGGACGAGGAGACAAAGACTGATGAGGAAACGAGGACAGCTGTTGGGGAAACAGGGTGAACTGTGTTTGATGCGTCTGAGAGTTTTGTCTCTTGGCGAGTTTATATATCACTACACACTACCACGGTTACCCAGAATGCACTGCAGCTCAGTACCTGCTCCTTTCCGCTGAGAGCAGACTGAGACCTGATCTTCTCTTTGAATCGAAAACTCAACTGCTCCTGTTGAAGGGTTCTTTTCCTCTGATGGAGGCGATCCCATGGAGACAAACAGGAAGACGGACAGGGGACAACTTTAAAAACCTTTGATTCCTTTAGGAACAAATCAATACATTTGTCTTTACTGCCCTCTATTCCTCTTTACTACCCTCTACTGTTCTCTACTATCAACAGTTATTACCGGTCTCCATGATGACGGCTGTACTGTAGCTTCAGTGGAAGGGCATTCTGGAGACTGTGGTAGAGACACCAGCTCCCCCTGCTGGTTGACATGTAGAGTCACACACAGTGTTCACATTAATGATTGATTGTTGGAGTACACTCTACCTAATCAATACACCAATAAGCAAACATATTAATCACCTGGCTCTTTGGCAACTGGTCACCCTGCGTGCATGTGTCTGTGTGTGTGTGTGATGTCACTAGTCTTACTTGTCGACGTGTTGCTGCAACAGAAGAAGAAGCAGACGAAGTCTTGCTGGGAGTGGAGTTCTCTTCCAGCTTCGCCTGCAGCTGATTGGCCATCAGACGCACTTTGGAGTGACTGGACCCGCCCACATCGTTCACCTGGCTGTCGTCGCCTCCGTTCAGGTCACATGACTGGAAACAAAAACTTAATCAATCTACCAAAGTCTCTCTGAAACATCTTAATGTAAGTGTTATTATCTGGTCCTTCAAAGCAAACGTCTAATAGAAACACTGAACTCAGATTTTTCTTTGCTTTCTAACGAGTTGAAGAGTTAAATGAACCGTTGCTGTGATTCATACAACTAAAGTGTTCACTCTGACCTCCAGCTGCTCTTGGCTGGTCTTCCTCCGTTTACCTCGAGCTTCTCTCAGCTCCTGCAGTGACAAAGGCATGTTTACAATTCAAAACCATGTCAGCAAAAACAGAATAATGAGGATAATAAATAAAGAGATGCAGCACCAATTAAAAAAAAGCTGGGACACTGTCAAAACAGATTTTCTTTCATTAAAAATGTATGCTCTTTTAAATTAGATGCCAGAAACATGTTCCAGGTAAAGTTGGGGAAGGGACAAAAACACTGAAAAAGTTATGTAATGGTAAAAAAGTACCTGGAAGAACATCACCCAAATAATTAGCTTATTTCTTAACAGGTTAGTAACATGACTGGATATAAAAAGGACACCTCAGAGAGTCAGAGTCTCTCAGAGGTAAAGATGGGAAGAGGTTCACCCCTCTGTAAGGTTAAGGGATTTCAGATTAATGTCAAATTGAGAAAGAATTTGTGGATTTAATTATTCACAGTACATAATATCATTACAAGATTGAGAGATTCTAAAGAAATTCCAGAACAAAAGGAACAAAGCTCAAAACCAATATTGAAGGGGTATTGATCTTTGGACCCTCAGGTGGCATTGCATTGAAAAAAACAGACATTACTCTGTAGTGGAAATCACTGCACGGTTCTCTAAATCACATCCAAAAAACAGTTTGTCGCTGCATCCACAAATGCAGGTTCAAACAGCACCATGCAAAGAGGAAACCAAACATACCATAATCCAGAAACACTGGCGACCTCTCTAGGCCTGAGGAAAACTGTCCTGTGTTCTGATTTATCAAAATTTGACATTCTTTTTGGTTGTTCTCAGCTCTAAAGAGGAGCGGTGCCAACCAGCTTGTTAGCATACAGTTTAAAAGCCAGCATTCCTGATGGTGTGGGGATGTCCCAAAGTGTTGAGCAGCTGAATCCCTATATCAGGTAAATTTAAAATGGGCATATATTTATCATAAAACAATAAAGCATTTGATATGTTCTCTTTGCACTAGTTGCAATTAATATTTTAAAACAACCAAATCCGAATTTTATTTAAATATTCCACAGCGTTTTGCGCAACTTTTGTCAAGTTAGGGGTTGTAATGATAAATACAAAGAGTTGTGGAAACCTTTGGATTCCTCTTCCTGGATGGACTGAGTCCCATTCTGCTGAGCAGCGAGGCCGGTGCGATGAGAGCTGATCTCAGGTCCGAAATCTGACTCAGACAGCCTGAAACCACAAAAGAAAAAGACACAACAGAGACAAATTATCATCCAATCACATATGTGACATCTTCAGACAGCTGCTGAGAGGATCAAGAAGCTGATGTTTGTCGAAACTGGTAAAAGATACATTTTGAGTACTCAAAGTGTTCATTCAGCACCACTTTAGTCAAAGAGGATTATTTGATTGGATGCAACAAGTTATATCTGGCAGTATGTCTCTGGTCTGAGAGCTCCTTGCCCTTACATATGCATGCATGGGATGCCAAAGAATGAGGCAGGGAGAGCACACCTCCCCTGCCTTTCATGTGCATACATGAAAAGCCAAGTGAGGGAGAGCAGCAGCAAAGACCACAGAACACACATCAGTGACAATACACGACACTTGTAAAATCACACACAGCGTAAAAAGGAGGAGCTGGGGTGGAGGCAGTGTGCAAAGGAAGCAGGTAAAGCAGTTTAAATGGAACACCAATTTTGACATTTGCCAATTGGATGTGTAGAAGGTAATCAGCTGAGCTGTCAGCTGATATGTGCTGGTGCTAGGATTAGCTGATGTACTATGGGCTGAGCTTGACTTCGTGGCCTTCCTGAACTGACACTGAACTGTGGAGTCTCACCAGCAGGGGGCGGTGTGTCTTTGAGCAGCTGGTAGAACTGGATCAGGTACATCACCATGGACAGAGAGTCTGGCTCTCCCACTAAAGACATCTCCTCCACCGTCATCAGAGGAGAAATCCCAAACTCCCGCTCAGCCACGTCGAAGCCCAGACGAGTGTTTTCCTCCACAGAAGACTTGTCCAGAGAATCGAAGTCTCTGAGGACAGGCAGGAAGAGTGAGAAGGGACAGGAAGAAGAGCAGGGTCACACAATGACTTCATGGCAAAGTATCATGATGCTTCGTGTATCTGCAGAGGTTTACATGAGATCAGGTCGGTATCGATGAATCAGAGCACACAGGGCCAGGCCGCTCTTCCAGGAAGTAGTCAGGTCACTAACCGAGACGCCATGGTAACCCTGTGTCTGGTCCTGACACCAAGACAGCAACTTATTGGACTGAGAGACAGAACCTGTGGGGACAACACATCAGACCCATGACTTCAAAGGTATCACATCAGAAACATCAGACAGGAGACAGGAAGTGAAACAAAACTTACTCTGACGGACGAGTCCAGATGATGGTCGACAAATGATGTCATCATCTGAAACATTATTTGTTCCTTCGCCTGTGTTCACCAGGTGTCTCACCTGGAAGACAAACTTTGTCATTGCTTTTGTGACCAGAGAGAGACGTTATATGTGTGTGTGTGTGTGTGTGTGTGTGTGTGTGTGTGTGTGTGTGTGTGTGTGTGTGTGTGTGTGTGTGTGTGTGTGTGTGTGTGTGCAGGAACCTGAGCAGGTGTGATGATCTGTGTGTTGATGTTCGGGTATCTTGTTGTTGGATCAACTGTAAACAAACTGAAGTTCTTCTGAAGGTTCTCTGGAGTTGTCTGAGCAAGGAGACGGTACACCGACTCTCTGACAGACAGACAGACAGACAGACAGACAGACAGACAGACAGACAGACAGACAGACAGACAGACAGACAGACAGACAGACAGCAACAGGTGGGTCATGTTCAGTTGTATGCATGTATAAGTAATGGACCCCCAACCGGCCAATCAGAACGCAGTACTAACTCCGTGGTATATTGCTGTGTAACTGACCTCTCTGCCAGCACGTCCAGAGCGGCTCCTCCTTGAGACCAGCTCCTGATCATCCAGGCCGAGTCCAGAGCTGCCAAAAAACCCCGAGCTATACCGGTCCCCATGGGCCAGAACGGCTGCACACAGACAGGGAGGGGAAGGAAGGAGACAGGTTAAAAAGACAGACAGGTAAGAGAGACAGACAGATCAACATCAACAAACTGTCTAATTCAAAGAGAGTACTGGTTTACAGATATGGTCTCTAAACTGTCTCACCTCATGTGGCCTGTCTCATCTATAACAGCCTGTCTCACCTCTCACTGCCTGTCTCACCTCAGGCAGCCTGTCTCAACTCTCACTGCTTGTCTCACCTCTCATGACCTGTCTCAGCTTTTAAAGCCGCTCACCTCTCATGAACTCTTACCTCTTTAACTGCCTGTCTCACCTTTAACTGCCTGTCTCACCTTTAACAGCCTGTCTCACCTTTAACTGCCTGTCTCACCTTTAACTGCCTGTCTCACCTTTAACTGCCTGTCTCACCTTTAAAAGCCTGTCTCACCTTTAACAGACTGTCTCACCTCTTACAGCCTGTCTCATCTTTAACAGCCTGTCTCACCTCTCATGAACTGTCTCACCTCTTACAGCCTGTCTCATCTTTAACAGCCTGTCTCACCTCTTACAGCCTGTATCATCTTTAACAGCCTGTCTCACCTCTTACAGCCTGTATCATCTTTAACAGCCTGTCTCACCTCTTACAGCCTGTATCATCTTTAACAGCCTGTCTCACCTCTTACAGCCTGTATCATCTTTAACATCCTGTCTCACCTCAGGCAGCTTGTCTCACCTCAGGCAGCTTGTCTCACCTCAGGCAGCTTGTCTCACCTCAGGCAGCTTGTCTCACCTCTTACAGCCTGTCTCATCTTTAACAGCCTGTCTCACCTCAGGCAGCTTGTCTCACCTCTTACAGCCTGTCTCATCTTTAACAGCCTGTCTCACCTCAGGCAGCTTGTCTCTCCTATAAAATCCTGTCTCACCTCTTACAGCCTGTCTCATCTTTAACAGCCTGTCTCACCTCAGTCAGCTTGTCTCTCCTATAACAGCCTGTCTCACCTTAGGCAGCCTGTCTCACCTCTCACTGCCTGTCTCACATCTTAAATCCTGTCTCACCTATAACAGCCTGTCTCACCTCAGGCAGCCTGTCTCACCTATAACAGCTTGTCTCAGCTTTCACTGCCTGTCTCACCTCTCACTGCCTGGCTGTCGCACCTGTAACAGCTTGTCTCACCTCTCATGACCTGTCTCACCTCTAACAGCCTGTCTCACTTCTCACTGCCCGTCTCACCTCCAGTAGACTGTCTCCCACCAGACTGACGAGCAGCTGGTGTCCGTTGCGTTGGCAGACCATGGCAGCGTTTTCAGAGGCGTACATGCAGGTGAAGTCAAACATGGCGACGTCGGGCTGACCATAGTGGTTCATGGCGAAGTCCAGGGAAGGCAGCTGATGATTGGTTGAGAAGTTTGCGGCCTCCCGGGCGTACGCCTGCAATGCATTTTGGTCCACGTTGCACCGAGAGAGGAGCTGCTCTGTGTCTGCAAAGTCCTGAAGAACGGAGGGAGGGATATTTAACCAGACTAACTTTATTCTTACTTTGACTTGTTCTAACTTGGACTGTGCTGTGTCTCCAGGTGTGCGGTCCTACCTGAAGTATGACTCCTTTGTCCAGCAGACTCTGTTTCTTTGCCGTCATCACAAAGTAGTGCGTGTCATCTTTGTAGTACACAATGTTCTCCAGGTCGATCCCTGACAGATTCACATGTTAGAACATGAGAACATACTAAAGACTCATGTTTATCAACACATTGTGAAAGTGTTATCCATGTCCATATTTGGTACCAGTTTCCTGTCGTAGTTCCTGGAAGAACCTCTGGTTGAAGATGAAGGCGACTCCACTGATCTCCTCCACTTTGGCCTCAGCTGTGGTGTTCCTGTTTTTAAAGTTTGCTGTAATGGCGATGGCCAACTTCCCCCTGAACTCTTTACGTCTGAAGCCTGATCACACGGATAGACAGATGTGAGGAAGCATTTTGCATATGTGTATTTATTTCAACAAAAAGCTGCAAATAATCACACAACTTGCTAACACTAAGTCACAAGACTGCTGGTTAGCATGAAGTTAAAGAAGCAGTGAGTCTTTCTGGGGTTCAGACTCTTGTACTCAGACTTCTTCAGGTGCTGTCTCTGGTGTACCTGGCAGGGTGTTCCTGCGTCCATCTGCTCCTATGATCACATCAAACTCCAGCTGGTTCAGCGGTTCAGCCTTTGGACTCACCTCCATCCTCCAGCCCAGCTCTGCACAGGTACACAGGTAGACAGGAAGAGAAGTACATATGTGGTGAGGTGGTCAGGCAGACTGGTTCACACGTACACAGGTAGAGATATAACTAAATCAACAACAGGTAAGTCCTGTTTCTTGTCCCTGTCTCTCACTGCGTCTGCTCTGGTCCTCCGGCGGCTCCACCAGCTTCTTGAACTCCACGTTCACATGGACCTCCACCCCCAGCAGTAAGGCCACCTTCAGCAGGATGAGCTGCAGCTGTCGGATACCTGCAAGCAGGAAAAGGCTGCTGATTGGAGGATCCAGATGATTGACAGACAGGTGTAATGGATCAAAGAGACTCACTGATGTGGTCGATGGAGCCGGCGCAGAACTTCCCGTAGAACTTTTTGGCACCGAGGCCCCGCAGGTCGTGGATGGTGTAGGGCCACAGGTGCAGCACGTTGTTCCTGGAGAACGAGTCCCTCTTCTCTAACAGCACCACCCGAGCTCCCATGAAACCTAGCTCCACTGCTGTCCTCAGACCACAAGGGCCCGCCCCTATGATCACAACCTGACCAATCAGAGAGAGGGGGGGGGAGAGAGAGACAGCTGACCAATCACAAAGCTAGATACTTAATTACATTATTGTCTGTGTATTAATATCATATTGTGATTTTAGTAAATTGTTCATAACTGGTTGAACTCACAGTGGTGTTGGAACAGGCGCGGGCCCTCATGTACGCGGTCTGGGCGGCCCTTCGATCCAGTTTCGACCACAGGGGATTGGCCTTCCAGTAGTTAAGCCGTTTTTTGATTGGTCGGTACAGGGGCTTCTCTGCAGTGCTGCGGTCCAGCCGCAGGTGTTCACACAGCTGACCGAAGGACCACAGCACCGCCCTGCAGGTCGACGCCGACACAAACTCATCAAACAGCTCCTGGGCACGGCATTCTGGGAACGATTCGTCTCCCATGGCGACCACAGCGGCTGCAGGGCACCATGGGAGGGTGACACCTGCTGATGATGTCACAGATAGAGCCCAGGTCGCCCCCTGACATCAGAGAGACGTTCTGAAATGAATCAGGACAGGTGAGGTGGTGTGGATACTCATGGGTGAAGCTGTAGTTTATGATCCAATAAGATTCCTTATTGGATATCAGAATGATGATGACAATCATTCAGGTCTGTCTTGTATATTTGATTATATCTGTTTGCGACCCACAGGAGTAGCATGCTGTTCTGAAGGTGACTGTGTGTGTGTGTGTGTGTGTGTGTGTGTGTGTGTGTGTGTGTGTGTGTGTGTGTGTGTGTGTGTGTGTGTGTGTGTGTGTGTGTGTGTGTGTGTGTGTCTGTGTGTGTGAGTTGGCAGAGGTTCAGACGTCCCGCTGAGTGGACAGTAAACAGCAGACGAGCGTCCACATGGAGCCTGCAGTTGTTTACATGGAGCTTTAAAATCAGATATGTCATGATGATGTCCCCGGGTTAAGGTCACATGACCATCAGTGACATAGTGTCTGTGTTACAGTCTGTGTGTGTGTGTGTGAGAGAGAGAGTGTGAGCAGGGTGAACAAAGAAAACAAAGGAGCTCTTACAGAACAGATCCCTCTGTACCAAGCACCAACACACACAACAGTAAGTGGTGTTAGTAAATCAGACTAATTCACATTATATAAGAGATTAAAACCTAAATTAAAATAACTATGACGCAGCATTTGTTCAGTGAAATAAAATTTAAAAAATGTATACATTATCTATATTTTTATTTCATTTATACAGATATCTACACGTAGGCTACTTATATTTATCAAGTAAAAATGAAACCAAACATCATTCTCTTTTCTTCTGTATTAAAAAAATCCATAACTTCAACCAACTCCAGTCTCTATAATAAAATCTGTCAGGTAGGAGAGAACTGAACACACCTGCAGACAGCTCACACACAACACAGACAGTCACCCGTGTGTGTGTGTGTTTGTGTGTGTGCTGTCACTCAGCGGGAACACCTGTCTGACAAAAACTGTCAGGTACTCCTTTTTACCTGGAGATTCATTTAACAGTCAAACACCAGCTGCACACACTGTGAAACACACACACAGTGGTAACACACAAACACACACATAAACAAATTCAGAGTAATAAAGTGCTGAAAGTGTAAAATGCGTCAGTGTGTACTCACGTCTCACAGGGCCGCTCTGCATCTTCAACTGCTGCCAGCCTGCGTCTAAATCCACCCTAATCACACACACACACCGACTCTGAGGTCAGTGGGCGTGGCCAGAAATTACCATGCCCACTGAGCACAGACTAATCTTAATCTTAGTGTCTGAGCAAACAGGATTACAGAAAGAAGATCAGGAGTCACAGATCATGTTCATCATCACTGTCACCTTCATCATACCCCTCATCGATATCATCATCATCGATGTGTTTGCAGACGCAGCAGCGCCACCATCAGGTGTCACATGTATACACTAAAATTACTCCAATAACTACACACTGGGAAAAAGCCCCTCCAAAAACAAGAAAAAAAAACTTAATTCAAGGTACTCTTACCTTGTAGTAAGCAAAAAAAATCTGCCAATAGAACAAGTGAAAATTTGCTTGGTAAGATTTCTTAAAATAAAACGTAATATTTAGAAAACTGTGATCTTAAAATTAGCAGGGAAAATTTATTTTAAGCAATATTTTACCAGTATTTTAAAGCTTAGTGTCTCAGAATAAGCCAGGAATGCTAACAATTAGTTTTTTTTTAACTCAAAAAAATATTTTTGCACTAATAAAGCTGGATATACTAATACTCAGTCATGATGTTTTTTAGGATAAGCCAGCGATGCTCAAAAGTAGGTTTTTAATTGTGTGCATGTAGTTTGAGGATGTATATTTTTATCTGATTTAGAAGAAACAGTGCCTGAAAACTGGAACCCACCGTTAAAAAAAAGAACTTTTCTTTATTTCTTTCTTTTATCAATGGAGCTATTTTCTAATAGATTCTCCAATAAAATGCATTTACTTAAATCAAGTGAAGTGTTTGTCTTAAATCAAGATTATCCGTCTTCTACAAATAAGATGTCAGCTTGAAAAATGTATGAAATGTAAAATTAACCTTGTTTCTTCTAATTACAACTCAAAACATGATCATTTCAAGATTGTTTGACTTAATAAGATATTTAAGATGTCTTAAAACAAGTCCCTCTATCTTGCTCAAATGTTACTTGTTAATTAAATGTATCTTAAATCAAGTGGGATAAGACCTTTAGATTAAAAAATTAGACAATTTCACTTTGTAAGATTTTGAGTTTTTGCAGTACAGACAGTAAGATCCAAACATTCATAAAACACTTTATTTTCATTTATAAAAAAATGTGCTTACAGAACAGGGAAAGTTCAGTTTAGTACAACCTGATTGTACTAAAAAAAGTTATTTAAATAAAATAATTAAAAATCTTCATATACAGTTAGATACAAGCAGCAGATGAACCCTCAGTAAGGAAGACAGTCTCCCTCTGGTGGTCAAATGAGGTCATTACATTACAACAATTACAGTGATGAGAGCAAAAACAGCATGAGCATAGAAATATAATTTATTGCAATGAGTGTTATTAAATTATTATAAACATAAAGTTCATAAGTTTGAGACAAATTAATTTAAACTGAAATCAAATCAGCAAAAACTTTTTAAACTGTTTAAACGTTTTATTAACGTTAAATAAGAACAGTGACAACCTCTGGCCCCTTCAGACCAGTCCTCCTCAGTTCATTCATAAATAAATCAGCTCCGACTGTGGATCACAGCACAGAGCAGCTTGATCATATTCACAGGTTAACACTAACAGACGTCCTCAGGAGTTTTGCTAGAAAGACACAGACAAGAATAAAAACAGGTTTAGTTTAAATAAAGTTTTATTCAAATGAAATAAAGTTTCTAAAATGAGTAAAAAGTTTCTCAC
Organism: Notolabrus celidotus; assembly: GCF_009762535.1. Classification (NCBI taxonomy): domain Eukaryota; kingdom Metazoa; phylum Chordata; class Actinopteri; order Labriformes; family Labridae; genus Notolabrus; species Notolabrus celidotus. The sequence goes on from NC_048292.1 coordinate 15,457,876, forward strand.
CAGCAAAGCTCGTCCTTTAGTTTCAATCGGTAATAGGAAGTTCCCCAGAGCGCAGATAAGACACACCACAGTGAACGGACTGAGCGCCAAAACCACCGACTGAGACATCAGCACCTGAAGTACACACAGAGTCAAATAGCTGGAACACCTGAGGACTCACTTGAGATGACAACTGTGAGGACTTTGAACTTACCTGAGCGATGAACGGAGCGATCATTCCCCCGATACGACTGAATGACGTACAGAAACCCATCCCCAGAGACCGAGCCGCCGTTGGATAAACCTGAGAGACAAACACACCCGTTAGCTGACACCTGATCCATAAAACGTGATACTTTGTCCAGAAAATTTGCATATAATCAAAGTGAGCACATACCTCTGCAGTGTAAATATAAACCACATTAAAGTTCATGGAGACCAGAGACCGGAGAAGGAACAGCAGAACTGTGAAACCAAACCTGAAGAAACACAAGAACAAGGTCCCCATAAACCAGCAAAATCTATCAAAAGGTCCCCATAAACCTGCAAACCAGACACACCAGCAAACACAGAAGAAATGTGTACGTGTGTGTGTTTCTTACATGGTGGTGCAGATATTGAGCATCATGAACAAAATGGCCGCCAGCGTTTGCAGCACCGTCAGAGTCAACTTACGTCCAAGAACATTGAGAAGACAGATGTTTAGAGGGACCACTGAGAGGACAAAAGGGGGACAGAAGAGGACAGAGGAGGAGGATGAGATCTTTGATGAAACACAAACCTCAGCTGTTAGACTGATGACATAAAAGAGTTTGTTTTCGTTGTGTACGATGGTCTGTAGATGACATCTCCGGGTCACACTGTCAGCTGTAATTTGAGCTGTACAGGGTTAGCGCGCTGGCATTCTAAACAAAGAAAGTGTCTTCTCAGTTAGATAGCATGCTAACATGGGGCTAGCATACCAACATGCTCTCAAGATAACCATTATTTTAACGTTGGTACGATACATCTGGATCAATCAGAATTATGTTAATCCAGTTTCAAATTCTAATGTCCAGCAGGGGGCAACTCTGTTTGTGAACAATGGATTTAGGGCGGGGCTAAATCAAAAGATTGACAGGTCGCTGCCATGGTGACTTGAAACAATTTTTTGTTCATTGAATTATAAAAGAGGAGTTGGTGGTTTCTTCTTAATGATCAGCTTCTTTAAAGACAGTGACCTCGAGTGAACCCATTACTCCATTTCAGCTCTGCCTTCTTGTCCAAATATGGTCACTTCCACACTATAGAGAAAACATGATCCAACAGCCCAAATGCATAGAATGTATAAATAATAGACGTAGTATCTTTGACGTCACCCATCTGTTCCTGAGCGCTGTTTTGAAGCCAATTGACAGCGGCAGCCATATTGGAAATGCAGAATTTAACCAGGCATAGTGTGACATAAAGGGGCGGAGTTTGAGCCTCCAAGCCAACAGCTATGTGTTCCCGTCCGGGAGTCAAGTCAGTCATGTCCTTATTTGGGCAAAAACTCGTAATCTTATTATCTTCTGAACCGTTCTGAACTTGCCGCTTGGAGTGAACCCATTACTCCACTTTGGCTCCGCCTTCCTGTCCAAGATAGTGAAAGCCCAAATGCTCAAATACAGTCTTTAAAAAAGTGCTGCATTGACCAATGAGTGATGTCAGTGTGTTTCTGTCCATGTCTTATTTCATCATCCACAAGATTGAAACTATTTTAACTCTGCAAGATAAGTTTTATAAACAGCTTTATCAGTAAAGAAAATGGTGAGGAATTCAAACAGAGTTTGGTTAGTGGCAGGTCGTTAGTCTCAGGTGGGCGGGGTTTAAACTCAGTGTTTGGATCTCAGTCCGGGACTTACAGGCGACCTCTCCCAGGCAGCTGATGAGCAGCGTCTGGTAGTCGCTGAGTGCAAAGGGGATGCAGTAACACAGCCCGTCTTCATGGCGGTGTTTGACCTGATGCTCTAAGTCTGCGTCCTTCACACACAACAAGTTCTTCTCCAGCAGCTCGGAGCTGCTCAGCACCGAGCCATAGTATCCGAAGGACGCCACAAACCTGCCGGGTGAGAACACAGTCAGAGCTGAATTAACTAAAGAACTGCTGTCTTTGATAAAAAAAATAATAGATTGAAACCCTGAATCATCAGATCTGGAGCAGAGAGAAGTTACCATGAAAACCAGAGGAGAATGGACGTCCTCCTGTACGACGGACTGAGCAGAATCCTCCAGTTGCCTCTCTCTCTCTGAAACACAAAAGCAATACAAAACCTCATCGACTGAATTTATCACATCAGATTCACGAGGAAGGGTTTAAACACGAAGACACAGCTCTGATAGAAAGACTTTATCTACCTGCTCCATCATTAGAGCTTAAAACTTGTAGAAGCAGGACCCTGGTTTACCCAGAGGCTCTGAACTCTTCTCTTAGGTTTCATATTTTATCAGACTTCAAGAAGAGAACAGTGAATTTGTGTTTCTCAGGTATGAATTCAGGTGTGAACGAACCACAGGTGGCTCTGCTAGACGTCCTGGAGGTAGAGACGATCTGTTCATTTTGGCGATCATCTGCAGAGTGTCGACGGCCGCCTTGATGTTCCCCGCAGACACGTTATAACGAGCCGACTCAGGTATGAACTGACAGGTAAACGACAGAGAGCAGAGAGGTGAGACTCAGACAGACAGACAGACAGACAGACAGACAGACAGACAGACAGACAGGCAGGCAGACAGACAGACAGACAGACAGACAGACAGGCAGGCAGGCAGGCAGGCAGGCAGGCAGGCAGACAGAAAGACAGACAGACAGACAGGCAGGCAGACAGACAGACAGACAGACAGACAGACAGGCAGGCAGGCAGGCAGGCAGGCAGGCAGACAGAAAGACAGACAGACAGGCAGACAGACAGACAGACAGACAGGCAGAAAGAAAAAAAGACAGACAGACAGGCAGACAGACAGACAGGCAGGCAGACAGACAGAAAGACAGACAGACAGGCAGACAGACAGACAGACAGACAGGCAGAAAGACAGACAGACAGACAGGCAGGCAGGCAGACAGACAGACAGGCAGACAGACAGACAGATAGGCAGACAGACAGACAGGCAGACAGGCAGGCAGCCAGACAGACAGACAGAAAGACAGACAGACAGACAGACAGACAGGCAGACAGACAGACAGACAGACAGACAGACAGGCAGACAGACAGAAAGACAGACAGGCAGACAGAAAGACAGACAGGCAGCCAGAAAGACAGACAGGCAGACAGGCAGACAGACAGACAGGCAGACAGGCAGCCAGCCAGACAGACAGACAGACAGACAGACAGACAGACAGACAGACAGACAGGCAGACAGACAGACAGATAGACGATGACAGGCAGACAGACAGACAGACAGACAGACAGACAGACAGACAGAGGGCCGAGAGGTGAGACTCAGACAGACAGACAGACGATGACAGGCAGACAGACAGACAGACAGACAGACAGACAGACAGACAGACAGACAGACAGACAGACAGACAGACAGACAGACGATGACAGGCATACAGACAGACAGACATACAGACAGACAGACAGAGGGCAGAGGGCAGAGAGGTGAGACTCAGACAGACAGACAGACAGACAGACAGACAGACAGACGATGACAGGCAGACAGACAGACAGACAGACAGACAGACAGACAGGCATACAGGCATACAGACAGACAGACAGACAGACAGACAGGCGTGTACCCTGAAAAGGAAGATAAGGATGATGCTCGGGGCGACGGAGATACGGATCATCCACCTCCAGCCCAGAGTCGGAACCAACAACATCCCCAGAACGATGATCAGCATAGACCCCGTCATCCAGAAGATCTGTGACATCACAACCAGAGAGCATGCTGGGAGATCAGCTGATGATGGTAACAGATCAAAAATCTTTGCTGGACAACAGATAAAGCGGATCAATCATTAAAACAACCCTATCATGTCACGTCAACCCGTGGAATGCATAGCATAGCATAAGCCAATTCTGTGATGTTTGTGTACATCACGTCACGTCAGGCCATAGCATAACATCTCATAGCATATCATATTATATCATAGCATAGCATAGCATACATTGTTTCTCTCTGGCTATATGATGGAGGGTCAAAATGTGTTTAAAGGTTTCACACCTCATGTGATGTTACGTCACGTCATTGCATAGCATCTCATAGCATCTCATAGCATAGCAAATCATAGAATTTCATTTCATAGCATAGCATAGCTATCATTGATGAGTCCCTTAATTTTAAACAGCATGTGCTGTACCTTGTGAGAAAGCTGAGGCTGAAACTGAGCTTTTACTTTCGATACAAATCCTGTTTCTCTTTTAATATAAAAAAGCGTCTTGTTGCTGCAACTTTTATTCCTGTGCTTGACTATGGTGATCTTTTGTACATGCACACCACTGCTCATGTCATTGCATAGCATCTCATAGCATAGCATAGCATTTCATACCATATCATAAATTGTTTCTATCTAGATATGATGGAGGTTCAGGGTGTGACACTTTAAAGGGTTGAAAACATCTCATGTGATGTTTGTTCAAAGCTCCACCCTCAGTCCTCTACTGTCCACATTGCATTGACTCAAACACACGCACATACAAACACAGCTGAGTGTGTGTTTCAACATCTTTAGGTTTACATAAACATAAATCAACTATAAAAGAAATTAGAATGAAGAAAGTCGCTCACAGAGGCCAGAGGCAGCAGGTAGGCTCGATACTTTGCAGGGATGAACTCAGTCTTTAACACAAACCTGAAACAACAACAACAAAGCATGTAATCTTTGTGGGTGTGAGTGTTAGTGTGTGTGTGTTTGGTGTGTTTGTGTATTCTGACCCCTGTGACACTGCCGCGACCCCGCAGCCCACCATGCTGCGCAGGAAGATGAACCACCCGTACGTCGGCGCGAACGACGTGAGCAGAGAAAAATACGAGCTCCACACGAAGCCCGCGAACACAACCTGAGAATACACAAATAATAACACACACAAATGATGCACAATTATACACAACATCATGACATTATAGATATATAAAACTACCCACATTGAAGAAATATAAGCCTTACATGAAGCTGACAACACACACACTCATATGTAGTTATTATATGTTAGAAATTCATATTTACATTATATAGAAAATAGTGTTTCTAACCTTCCAGCGTCCGTATCGATCAGCGATGTATCCTGATAAAACTCCACACATCATGAAGCCCAGAAACACCATCTGACACACAAACACACAGCCGACCACTTACAGTAAGACACCGGGATTCAGTTTAACCCTTTACATACCTGATGAATGAATGATGTGTAAACAGAGAGCAGGTAGTTTGTGACTCACCGTGGAGACCAGAGCGACCTGCCAGTCCTCTAGATGCCACTCACATCTAATCTCCGGAGACACCACCGCCAGCAGCATGATCTCCATCGCCTCCAGTATCTGTTGAAACGCAGGAATACACACTCTGTTACACACACAGTCACTACAGGGTAATCCCAAACACCTCAACTATCCTGTGGTGTACTGTAATACATGTTTTCATGTTTGTCTGAATGGTTATGCTCAGTTGCTCAGTGTTTTTCTTACGCTAGTGCTGCCCATGATGAGGAACAGCAGGATGTGAAAACGACCGAAGCCGATAGTTTCCACAGCTTCTTCGACAGTGAACGTCTCGTCTGAAACACAAATATCAGAGGTTTCATCAGACACCACCAGAGGTCAGAGATTAAGGTTATGTTTCTTTAAATCATTATGAGGCTGATGTTGAACGCAGCTTGAACTTCAGGAAAAGTGACATAATTTAATTATTTGATTTTAGATTTTAATTATTGAAATCACAAGACTGAAAAAAGCTCAGAGTTCACACATGCTAATCAGACAGTAAGCTGCCCACTGGTGGTCAGAGCAGGAACAACAGAGATTTGTATTTAAAAAATATTCAGGCCTCAAAAGCAGATCATGTTTTTTTTTCCTCTGCTCTTCATGTCCTCTGATCCCTCAGGTTTAATTGTGGGTGTGCTCAGAGATCAGACTGTCTCTTCTGTCAGTCTATGATTATTGATTTAACACTCACCATGGTTGTTGTTGACACCATGCTGCTTGTCTGCAGGTTTCTCCTGCAGCTCCACCTCCTGCAGGTCTATGGCGCTCACCAGCTGCGTCTTCATTCCATCACCCATCCTTAAAAAAATAAAAACAGAATTCATCATCATCAGGACTTTATTGTGAAGGGACAGAAACATGAGCAAGATCTGTCAGATGTGATCCACTTGCAGGTAAAAAGAAGCTGTCTTTAATAACGATGAATAAAAAGTCAAACCTCCTGATGTGCTCAAAAGACAAGATGACTTCTTTTTAACACTAGAACGGCGAGAACTCCATTTCTACTAGAAAAGCCACAAGAGGTCATTTTGACTGCCAGACTCCACATTGTATTATCCATTATGATAAATACCCAATATAGAGAATGATGTGTTTGTTGTTTTAGGATATATTGTATATTTATTTATAGGATTAAACTTTCCTCGGTGAGTCACTTTTATCCGCTTGTTATTCAGATAGATCGCCACTCTGCCGTGTCTGATTCCTGGAACAACTGTAAGACTTCCTCAGCATTCATCTCTTTCCCTCCTTGAGCTTCTCTTTGCTATTATTGCCAAAATAGAATTGTCTATTTTTCTCAGTTTCAATCCAAAACTTTTAAAATTGCTTTGTACACTAACTCACGGACGGTTTCTACGTTTTTGTTTATTTGGAAAAGCACAGTTATACATTTCTTCAGCATTTTACACCTCAGCATCACAGTCTTCCTTTAGTCCGCTGTAAATATTATCCATCGTTTAATCACCCCTTCCCCCTGGGAATTGGGGAAGGTGACCGTATAGAGTCCGACTGTTTTCGTGCATGTTGCCTTTCCAAGATTTTTTTTTTCTTATGTCATTGCATTAACATATTAAATTAAAGATTACAGTGCTGCCGGTTCCTGACTTTTCCCAAAGTTGTGTGTTTACGTATTTATTTATTTTTTCACAACTTTTTTTATTGAGTTTTGAAACATACAGATATATGTTCGATGGGTTCTTCAGTAAAATAAGAGTAGTTTTAAGTAAAAGAAACAAAACAAAACAAAACAAAACAAGAAAGGAGACAACTAGAACACAACACAAACTAAGCTTGGCCGTTCAACGAGTAACACAAAGAAATAAACAGTACGTATTTGAGGTAACTATAGCACATTGTACAGAAGGACAATAGAAGGAGACAAGAAGGAAAACAGGTAAAGTATGCATAAGAGTAATCCGCACACATATACAAGAATATGTAGGGACATACACATAAAAGAGGGATGTACACATACAATACCATAGCATTCAGCAAGAGAAGAAACAAATCAAATATAATAGATACAATAAAAAGGTACCAAAACCCCTGGTGTAATCACACACATTATGAGTCATCCAGTAAGTACAGACCCTTAACATATTTGAAGAAAGTGCCCCATGTTTTATGAAATCTTTTGGTTGAACCTTTTGTTACACATCTTATCTTCTCCATTTTAAGAAAATATAGAACATCTTTGAGACATGCAAAGTGAGAGGGAGGAGTGGCTGATTTCCAACGCAGCAAAATCTGTCGTCTTGCTAGGAGTGTCACAAATGCCACCAAATCTATCTTATATTTTTGTTTACGTAATTAAAATGTTGTATGTCAAATTGCACAAAAGGCAACAATTATATGATTATTGTTACCTACTTCGGCCACAGGCAGTCCTAATGAATGCCACGGTTAGACTGATGCATTTACATGCTAGGCATAAGCCCCCTGGTTGCTTGGAAACTATCGTTGTCTCTATAAAACTTAGAGACTTTGTTAATAAAGTTACACGACATAAAAATGTGAAAACAGTCACAATAACCCCCACGGCTGTTCTAGTGTTAAATATATCAAAACACAATAATATAAAACACATGATTTGTTCAGATGTTCAGCTGTTTTGATTTTGAGCTCAGTCTTTCGTTTCAGTTAATGGTTAAACTGGATTAACCAGTTTAACTAGTTTAAAGTATGTCAGTGTTATAGTGGGGGGTATTTACTTCTTACAGCAGTGATTCAGTTCATTCATTCCTCCAAACACTCACATTACTTCACATTACATCATCAATTATTATGACACTGTTAATTCATTTAAGTGTATGTCTGCACACATGAACACATTTAAAGACTTCTAGAAAAATAAAGGTAAAAAGGTAAAGTGGTCCAGTTTCAGAGTAAAGCTCACTGAAACTGATTCTTTCGTCATTAAAACCTATTTTAGAGAAACTAATCAGCTTTCTGCATTCCTTCATCCCTCTCAGCTCGTTTATTCCACTAAACTCCATTTAGAAAAACATCAATTTAATGTCACGCAACAGGTAACAGCAGTATGGTGGTATAATCTCACAAATTTAAACCTTTAAAGTTAAAAAAGAATACATTCAAAACTCTGAAAGGGTGTGTGATCTGATCAGTCTGAATGCCTCACAGAGAGTTGCAGTCTTTTTAACCCGCTGTAGGCTATTTCCAAAACAAACAGGAGAATAAATCCTGTTTTATTTAAACTTTTCAAAATCTGAAAGTTTATTATTTCTAAACCGAATTTACCAGAAAACAACTTTGATGCATGTAAAATCGTTTTTCTGACACATTTGTACATAATAAAAATATGTTTTAGACAGAACGCTTAAAACTCACATATCATTAAAGGGGTTTGGTTTGAAGTTTTTAACATGTAACCGAGGGGAGAAAACTCGAAAGATAGAAATCGATCACATATTATGACCGATCACAGCAAACAGTGTGAAGGAGTATCAGTTTGTAAAATCAGAATAACGTGCAGCTTCATGTTCCATTTAATGCAGGAAGTCAGCGCTCAACTGAGGTTTGTCTGCCTTCACGGTAAAGTGATATAATAGTCTGAAACTAAAGACTACTCACACAGAAGATGGTTTGATGATGAAAATGTCAGGTTTGTGTCTTCTGATGCTGCTGGAGATGTTTTTACGAGACACAGAAGAAGGTGATTCCGCCGGAGAGTGTTGTTCACCTGGCCAGGTGTATGAGCGTCACCGGGAAGCAGGAGAGGGAGGAGGAGGAGAGGGGGGAGGAGGAGAGGGAGGAGGAGGGATCTGTTTGGATTCTGGGAGGGGTTCAGTTCTGTGTAGATGTTCTGGTTGACAGAGAACATGAAGACAAACACTAAAAAATCAGTTAAATAAACCACTTCACTGTCACACGTTTTAATTACATGCTGTCTAATACAGCATCCAGGTAAATGCTGACAGAGCAGGGGCGGGGCTAGACTCTCAGCGCAAAGGGGGCGGAGCATCCTCAAGGGGCCCTTCTGATAGTCCAATTCACAACTGTAAAACAGCTGATATATTTTCTCCCCTACTTATCAATAAAAAACACAGATTCTCACTTATTGATCCAAGAGAACCCACGAGAGGCAACAGGTTGCTTGTGAGTTCAAATGTTTCAGCTGCACCGAGGACCGCACACAGCACTCTGCAGTGATTAACCCTCCTGTTATGTTCGTTTCTCAGGGTGAGCAATCATTTTCCTGGGTATTTAATTATCCAAAAGTGTCATAAAAAATCAACATGATTTTAATCTCATTATTAACTCCATTACTAACTATTGAAATCCATATTTGGTGCAATAGTGTTCTTTAATCCTCACAGATCATGGTTCAATGAGGATATCTCACTCGTTTTTAATGAACATTCTTGTTAAAACTTTTTTCCCGGAAAGCCCTAAATATTAATACAATAGTTTTATATGACATAGATTATGGTTTATTTTATTTTGAATTTTGAATTATTATTATTATCATTATTATTATTTTATGAAGTGATGTTGATAAATTAAAATCTATTATGCAGAATTAACCGTTTTGATTTTATATGTTGATTTCATCTATTAAGCCAAGCAAAGACACAAAATTACATTTAACATTTTTTTTAACGTTAAAAAGGGTCAATTTGACCCACAACGTAACAGGAGGGTTTATGAATGGTTCAGCACCGACGCCGTTGGACAGCGACAGGCAGGTGCATTGTCCAATACTGTCTTTCTAAGGAATAACAAACATAAAATAGACAGAGTGGTCTACAACACAGTTAAGTGTATTTAAACATAAAATAGACAGAGTGGTCTACAACACAGTTAAGTGTATTTAAACATAAAATAGACGGAGTGGTCTACAACACAGTTAAGTGTATTTAAACATAAAATAGACACAGCGGTTTAAACGGATTTCAGAGGCAGTCTACAATACCTCAGGAGATGACACATAGGACTAGGTGCCAAGATCAGCATTTTCTTTTCCGCATCAGGGTGCTCAGTACTGTGAACAGTTTGGCAATTTCTTGATTCTCGAACTGCCCCAACAAAATATCGAGGATGTGAAAATAAACCTCTGCTGAGAGCAAAATGCGAACGAGGCCAGTTGATTCCCGTGCCGCTGCTGTGACCTCACATCACAGCTGATAAAGGGGAAAGCCCCGACCTAACACCTGCTGAGCTGAAGTGAGAGATCGAGCACACCTGTTAGGAGCGAGAATGACACAGTAACATGCAGACATATTTCAAACACCGATTCTAATAAATATAGGCACTAGGGAAGTACATTTCAAGTATTTTCCATGATCGATCTTTGGAAATGTTAACAATCAACTATCGTAATCGATATTTAACGTAAACGTTTTCCATGTCAAAAACAAAGCCAAATGCGTTTTCTCCCATGAATCAAATTTTCCTTCATGACACAATGTATATGACTGACCGTATTGAATAGTTACGGTTCATATTGAGGTGTTCAAAACGTTAAACAAACTGAATATAAACATGTGGAGCAGGCTCATAATCTCCGCGGAAACACAGTGATGGTAGTGAAGGCTCAGACTTCAAGATGTGGATTACAGCAACAAGAGAACTAAACGGATATTTTAGACTCACAGTGTCCAGTTTTCTGTCTACTCGTTCTTATTAAGAAATATAAGCATGTGAACATGGTCAGGTGTCAGCCAGGAGCGCAACCGGTTCATAATCAGTCTAGCACTGCGGAAATTAGAGCTCGTAGAGACCTGTCACTCAGCCGCAGCCCCCAGATGGAGCGTCTCCGTTGTGCGCAACACATGTAGTCGGCTGATTAACATTGAAACTTACTTTAATTTAACCCTAACCCTAATCATAACCCTAACCCTAACCCTAACACTAACCCTAATCATAACCCTAACATTAAGCGTAATCCTAACCCTAACCCTAACCCTAACATTAAGCGTAATCCTAACCCTAATCATAACCCTAACCCTAACCCTAATCGCAACCTTAACCCTAATCGTAACCCTAAACCTAACCCTAACCCTAATCGTAACCCTAACCCTAATCGTAACCCTAACCCTAATCTTAACCCTAACCCTAATCGTAACCCTAACCCTAATCGTAACACTCACCCTAACCCTAACCCTAATCGTTACCCTAACCCTAATCGTAACCCTAACCCTAATCGTAACCCTAACCCTAAACCCAACCCTAACCCTAACCATAATCGTAACCCTAACCCTAAACCTAACCCTAACCCTAACCCTAAACCTAACCCTAACCCTAACCCTAACCCTAATCGTAACCCTAACCCTAATCGTAAGCCTAACCCTAAACCTAAGCCTAACCCTAAACCTAACCCTAACCCTGACCCTAACCCTAATAGTAACCCTAACCCTAACCCTAACCCTAACCCTAATCCTAGACCTAATTGTAAGGGTTAGGGTTAGGGTTAGGATTAGGGTTTGATAAAGGCTTAGGGTTCGGGTGAGGGTTAGGGTTACGATTAGGGTTGGAGTTAGGGTTACGATTAGGGTTAGGATTAGGGTTACGATTAGGGTTAGGATTAGGGTTAGGATTACGCTTAATGTTACGATTAGGGTTAGGGTTGGGGTTACGATTAGGGTTAGGGTTAGGGTTACGATTAGGGTTGGGATTAGGGTTAGGGTTAGGGTTAGGGTTAGGGTTACGATTAGGGTTAGGGTTAGGGTTAGGATTAGGGTTAGGGTTACGATTAGGGTTAGGGTCACGATTAGGGTTAGGGTTAGGGTTAGGGTTACGATTAGGGTTAGGGTTAGGGTTAGGATTAGGGTTAGGGTTACGATTAGGGTTAGGGTCACGATTAGGGTTAGGGTTACAATTAGGGTTAGGGTTAGGGTTAGGGTTACGATTAGGGTTAGGGTTAGGATTAGGGTTAGGGTTACGATTAGGGTAAGGGTTAGGGTTACGATTAGGGTTAGGGTTACGATTAGGGTTAGGGTTAGGGTTACGATTAGGGTAAGGGTTAGGGTTACGATTAGGGTTAGGGTTACGATTAGGGTTAAGATTAGGGTTAGGATTAGGGTTAGGGTTAGGGTTAGGGTTAGGATTAGGGTTACGATTAGGGTTAGGATTAGGATTAGGGTTAGAATTAGGATTAGGGTTAGGATTAGGGTTACGATTAAGGTTAGGGTTAGGATTAGGGTTAGAATTAGGATTAGGGTTACGATTAGGGTTAGGGTTAGGGTTACGATTAGGGTTAGGATTAGGGTTACGATTAGGGTTAGGGTTGGGGTTACGATTAGGGTTAGGGTTAGGGTTACGATTAGGGTTGGGATTAGGGTTAGGGTTAGGGTTAGGGTTACGATTAGGGTTAGGGTCACGATTAGGGTTAGGGTTAGGGTCACGATTAGGGTTAGGGTTAGGGTCACGATTAGGGTTAGGGTTACGATTAGGGTTAGGGTTACGATTAAGGTTAGGGTTAGGATTAGGGTTAGAATTAGGGTTACGATTAGGGTTAGGATTAGGGTTACGATTAGGGTTAGGATTAGGATTAGGGTTAGAATTAGGATTAGGGTTAGGATTAGGGTTACGATTAAGGTTAGGGTTAGGATTAGGGTTAGAATTAGGATTAGGGTTACGATTAGGGTTAGGGTTAGGGTTACGATTAGGGTTAGGATTAGGGTTACGATTAGGGTTAGGGTTGGGGTTACGATTAGGGTTAGGGTTAGGGTTACGATTAGGGTTGGGATTAGGGTTAGGGTTAGGGTTACGATTAGGGTTAGGGTCACGATTAGGGTTAGGGTTAGGGTCACGATTAGGGTTAGGGTTAGGGTCACGATTAGGGTTAGGGTTACAATTAGGGTTAGGGTTAGGGTTAGGGTTACGATTAGGGTTGGGATTAGGGTTAGGGTTAGGGTTAGGGTCACGATTAGGGTTAGGGTTACGATTAGGGTTAGGGTTAGGGTTACGATTAGGGTTAGGGTTACGAATAGGGTTAGGGTTAGGGTTAGGGTTACGATTAGGGTTAGGGTTACGATTAGGGTTAGGGTTAGGGTTACGATTAAGGTTAGGGTTACGATTAGGGTTGGGGTTACGATTAGGGTAAGGGTTAGGGTTACGATTAGGGTTAGGGTTACGATTAGGGTTAAGATTAGGGTTAGGGTTAGGATTAGGGTTACGATTAGGGTTAGGGTTACGATTAAGGTTAGGGTTAGGATTAGGGTTAGAATTAGGGTTAGGGTTAGGGTTAGGGTTACGATTAGGGTTAGGGTTAGGGTTACGATTAGGGTTAGGGTTAGGATTAGGGTTAGAATTAGGGTTAGGGTTAGGGTTAGGGTTACGATTAGGGTTAGGGTTAGGGTTAGGGTTACGATTAGGGTTAGGGTTAGGATTAGGGTTAGAATTAGGGTTAGGGTTAGGGTTAGGGTTACGATTAGGGTTAGGGTTAGGGTTACGATTAGGGTTAGGGTTAGGGTTACGATTAGGGTTAGGGTTAGGGTTACGATTAGGGTTAGGGTTCGGGTTATGATTAGGGTTAGGGTTCGGGTTACGATTAGGGTTAGGGTTAGGGTTACGATTAGGGTTAGGGTTACGATTAGGGTTAGGGTTAGGGTTACGATTAGGGTTAGGGTTAAGATTAGGGTTAGGGTTAGGGTTACGATTAGGGTTAGGGTTAGGGTTAGGGTTAGGGTTACGATTAGGGTTAGGGTTCCGATTAGGGTTCCGATTAGGGTTCTGATTAGGGTTAGGGTTAGGGTTACGATTAGGGTTAGGGTTAGGGTTACGATTAGGGTTAGGGTTAGGGTTAGGGTTAGGGTTAGGGTTACGATTAGGGTTAGGGTTAGGGTTAGGGTTAAGATTAGGGTTAGGGTTAGGGTTACGATTAGGGTTAGGGTTACGATTAGGGTTAGGGTTAGGGTTACGATTAGGGTTAGGGTTAGGGTTAGGGTTCCGATTAGGGTTCCGATTAGGGTTAGGGTTAGGGTTCCGATTAGGGTTAGGGTTAGGGTTCCGATTAGGGTTAGGGTTAGGGTTCCGATTAGGGTTAGGGTTACGATTAGGGTTAGGGTTACGATTAGGGTTAGGGTTACGATTAGGGTTAGGGTTACGATTAGGGTTAGGGTAAGGGTTACGATTAGGGTTAGGGTTAGGGTAACGATTAGGGTTAGGGTTAGGGTTAAGATTAGGGTTAGGGTTAGGATTAGGGTTAGGGTTACGATTAGGGTTAGGGTTAGGGTTACGATTAGGGTTAGGGTTACGATTAGGGTTAGGGTTACGATTAGGGTTAGGGTTAGGGTTACGATTAGGGTTAGGGTTAGGGTTACGATTAGGGTTAGGGTTACGATTGGGGTTAGGGTTAAGATTAGGGTTAGGGTTAGGGTTACGATTAGGGTTAGGGTTAGGGTTACGATTAGGGTTAGGGTTAGGGTTACGATTCGGGTTAGGGTTACGATTAGGGTTAGGGTTACGATTAGGGTTAGGGTTAGGGTTACGATTAGGGTTAGGGTTAGGGTTACGATTAGGGTTAGGGTTAGGGTTAGGGTTACGATTAGGGTTAGGGTTAGGGTTATGATTAGGGTTAGGGTTAAGATTAGGGTTAGGGTTACGATTAGGGTTAGGGTTAGGGTTACGATTGGGGTTAGGGTTAAGATTAGGGCTAGGGTTAGGGTTACGATTAGGGTTAGGGTTAGGGTTACGATCAGGGTTAGGGTTAGGGTTACGATTCGGGTTAGGGTTACGATTAGGGTTAGGGTTAGGGTTACGATTAGGGTTAGGGTTAGGGTTACGATTAGGGTTAGGGTTAGGGTTACGATTAGGGTTAGGGTTAGGGTTAGGGTTAGGGTTACGATTAGGGTTAGGGTTAGGGTTACGATTAGGGTTAGGGTTAGGGTTAGGGTTACGATTAGGGTTAGGGTTAGGGTTACGATTAGGGTTAGGGTTAGGGTTACGATTAGGGTTAGGGTTCCGATTAGGGTTCCGATTAGGGTTCTGATTAGGGTTAGGGTTAGGGTTACGATTAGGGTTAGGGTTAGGGTTACGATTAGGGTTAGGGTTAGGGTTAGGGTTAGGGTTAGGGTTACGATTAGGGTTAGGGTTAGGGTTAGGGTTAAGATTAGGGTTAGGGTTAGGGTTACGATTAGGGTTAGGGTTACGATTAGGGTTAGGGTTAGGGTTACGATTAGGGTTAGGGTTAGGGTTAGGGTTCCGATTAGGGTTCCGATTAGGGTTAGGGTTAGGGTTCCGATTAGGGTTAGGGTTAGGGTTCCGATTAGGGTTAGGGTTAGGGTTCCGATTAGGGTTAGGGTTACGATTAGGGTTAGGGTTACGATTAGGGTTAGGGTTACGATTAGGGTTAGGGTTACGATTAGGGTTAGGGTAAGGGTTACGATTAGGGTTAGGGTTAGGGTAACGATTAGGGTTAGGGTTAGGGTTAAGATTAGGGTTAGGGTTAGGATTAGGGTTAGGGTTACGATTAGGGTTAGGGTTAGGGTTACGATTAGGGTTAGGGTTACGATTAGGGTTAGGGTTACGATTAGGGTTAGGGTTAGGGTTACGATTAGGGTTAGGGTTAGGGTTACGATTAGGGTTAGGGTTACGATTGGGGTTAGGGTTAAGATTAGGGTTAGGGTTAGGGTTACGATTAGGGTTAGGGTTAGGGTTACGATTAGGGTTAGGGTTAGGGTTACGATTCGGGTTAGGGTTACGATTAGGGTTAGGGTTACGATTAGGGTTAGGGTTAGGGTTACGATTAGGGTTAGGGTTAGGGTTACGATTAGGGTTAGGGTTAGGGTTAGGGTTACGATTAGGGTTAGGGTTAGGGTTATGATTAGGGTTAGGGTTAAGATTAGGGTTAGGGTTACGATTAGGGTTAGGGTTAGGGTTACGATTGGGGTTAGGGTTAAGATTAGGGCTAGGGTTAGGGTTACGATTAGGGTTAGGGTTAGGGTTACGATCAGGGTTAGGGTTAGGGTTACGATTCGGGTTAGGGTTACGATTAGGGTTAGGGTTAGGGTTACGATTAGGGTTAGGGTTAGGGTTACGATTAGGGTTAGGGTTAGGGTTACGATTAGGGTTAGGGTTAGGGTTAGGGTTAGGGTTACGATTAGGGTTAGGGTTAGGGTTACGATTAGGGTTAGGGTTAGGGTTGGGTTACGATTAGGGTTAGGGTTAGGGTTACGATTAGGGTTAGGGTTAGGGTTAGGGTTACGATTAGGGTTAGGGTTAGGGTTACGATTAGGGTTAGGGTTAGGGTTAGGGTTACGATTAGGGTTAGGGTTAGGGTTACGATTAGGGTTAGGGTTAGGGTAGGGTTACGATTAGGGTTAGGGTTAGGGTTACGATTAGGGTTAGGGTTAGGGTTAGGGTTACGATTAGGGTTAGGGTTAGGGTTACGATTAGGGTTAGGGTTAGGGTTAGGGTTACGATTAGGGTTAGGGTTAGGGTTACGATTAGGGTTAGGGTTAGGGTTACGATTAGGGTTAGGGTTAGGGTTACGATTAGGGTTAGGGTTAGGGTTAGGGTTAGGGTTACGATTGGGGTTAGGGTTAAGATTAGGGCTAGGGTTAGGGTTACGATTAGGGTTAGGGTTAGGGTTACGATCAGGGTTAGGGTTAGGGTTACGATTCGGGTTAGGGTTACGATTAGGGTTAGGGTTAGGGTTACGATTAGGGTTAGGGTTAGGGTTACGATTAGGGTTAGGGTTAGGGTTAGGGTTACGATTAGGGTTAGGGTTAGGGTTACGATTAGGGTTAGGGTTAGGGTTACGATTCGGGTTAGGGTTACAATTAGGGTTAGGGTTAGGGTTAGGGTTAGGGTTAGGGTTCCGATTAGGGTTAGGGGTAGGGTTACAATTAGGGTTAGGGTTAGGGTTAGGGTTAGGGTTAGGGTTCCGATTAGGGTTCCGATTAGGGTTAGGGTTGGGTTAGGGTAAGGTTTAAGATTAGGGTTAGGGTTAGGGTTAGGGTTCCAATTAGGGTTCCGATTAGGGTTCGGGTTAGGGGTAGGGTTACAATTAGGGTGAGGGTTAAGGTTACGATTAGGGTTAGGGTTACGATTAGGGTTAGGGTTAGGGTTACGATTAGGGTTAGGGTTAAGGTTCCGATTAGGGTTAGGGTTAGGGTTAGGGTTCCGATTAGGGTTAGGGTTACGATTAGGGTTAGGGTTAGGGTTACGATTAGGGTTAGGGTTAGGGTTAGGGTTACGATTAGGGTTAGGGTTAGGGTTACGATTAGGGTTAGGGTTAGGGTTACGGTTAGGGTTAGGGTTAGGGTTACGATTAGGGTTAGGGTTAGGGTTATGATTAGGGTCAGGGTTAGGGTTATGATTAGGGTTAGGGTTAGGGTTACGATTGGGGTTAGGGTTAAGATTAGGGTTAGGGTTAGGGTTACGATTGGGGTTAGGGTTAAGATTAGGGTTAGGGTTAGGGTTACGATTAGGGTTAGGGTTAGGGTTACGATTAGGGTTAGGGTTAGGGTTACGATTCGCGTTAGGATTACGATTAGGGTTAGGGTTAGGGTTACGATTAGGGTTAGGGTTAGGGTTACGATTAGGGTTAGGGTTAGGTTTCCGATTCGGGTTAGGGTTACGATTAGGGTTAGGGTTAGGGTTAGGGTTACGATTAGGGTTAGGGTTACGATTAGGGTTACGATTAGGGTTAGGGTTTGGGTTAGGGTTAGGGTTCCGATTAGGGTTCCGATTAGGGTTAGGGTTAGGGGTAGGGTTACAATTAGGGTTAGGGTTAAGGTTACGATTAGGGTTAGGGTTAGGGTTACGATTAGGGTTAGGGTTAAGGTTACGATTAGGGTTAGGGTTACGATTAGGGTTAGGGTTAGGGTTACGATTAGGGTTAGGGTTAGGGTTAGGGTTCCGATTAGGGGTAGGGTTACGATTAGGGTTAGGATTAGGGTTACGATTAGGGTTAGGGTTACGATTATGGATAGGGTTAGGGTTAGGATTAGGGTTAGGATTAGGGTTAGGGTTACGATTAGGGTTAGGGTTAGGGTTACGATTAGGGTTAGGGTTACGATTAGGGTTAGGGTTAAGGTTACGATTAGGGTTAGGATTACGATTAGGGTTAGGGTTAGGGTTACGATTAGGGTTAGGGTTATGGTTAGGGTTAGGGTTATTATTAGGGTTAGGGTTACGATTGGGGTTAGGGTTACGATTAGGGTTAGGGTTAGGGTTACGATTAGGGTTAGGGTTAGGGTTAGGGTTCCGATTAGGGTTCCGATTAGGGTTAGGGTTAGGGGTAGGGTTACAATTAGGGTTAGGGTTAGGGTTACGATTAGGGTTAGGATTAGGGTTAGGGTTAGGGTTACGATTAGGGTTAGGGTTACGATTAGGGTTAGGGTTAAGGTTACGATTAGGGTTAGGGTTACGATTAGGGTTAGGGTTAGGGTTACGATTAGGGTTAGGGTTAGGGTTCCGATTAGGGTTCCGATTAGGGTTAGGGTTAGGGGTAGGGTTATGATTAGGGTTAGGGTTAAGGTTACGATTAGGGTTAGGGTTACAATTAGGGTTAGGGTTAGGGTTAGGGTTAGGGTTAGGGTTAGGGTTACGATTAGGGTTAGGGTTAGGGTTAGGGTAAGGTTTAAGATTAGGGTTAGGGTTAGGGTTAGGGTTCCGATTAGGGTTCCGATTAGGGTTAGGGTTAGGGTTAGGGTTACGATTAGGGTTAGGGTTACGATTAGGGTTAGGGTTAGGGTTAGGGTTAGGGTTAAGGTTAAGGTTACGATTAGGGTTAGGGTTACGATTAGGGTTAGGGTTATGATTAGGGTTAGGGTTACGATTAGGGTTAGGGTTATGATTAGGGTTAGGGTTAAGGTTACGATTAGGGTTAGGGTTACGATTAGGGTTAGGGTTAGGGTTAGGGTTACGATTAGGGTTAGGGTTAGGGTTAGGGTAAGGTTTAAGATTAGGGTTAGGGTTAGGGTTAGGGTTCCGATTAGGGTTCCGATTAGGGTTAGGGTTAGGGTTAGGGTTACGATTAGGGTTAGGGTTACGATTAGGGTTAGGGTTAGGGTTAGGGTTAGGGTTACGATTAGGGTTAGGGTTAGGGTTAGGGTTACGATTAGGGTTAGGGTTAGGGTTAGGGTTACGATTAGGGTTAGGGTAAGGGTTACGATTAGGGTTAGGGTTAGGGTTACGATTAGGGTTAGGGTTAGGGTTACGATTAGGGTTAGGGTTAGGGTTACGATTAGGGTTAGGGTTAGGGTTACGATTAGGGTTAGGGTTAAGATTAGGGTTAGGGTTAGGGTTATGATTAGGGTTAGGGTTAGGGTTACGATTGGGGTTAGGGTTAGGGTTACGATTAGGGTTAGGGTTAGGGTTACGATTCGGATTAGGGTAAGGGTTAGGGTTCCGATTAGGGTTCCGATTAGGGTTAGGGTTAGGGGTAGGGTTACGATTAGGGTTAGGATTAGGGTTAGGGTTAGGGTTAGGGTTAGGGTTCCGATTAGGGTTCCGATTAGGGTTAGGGTTAGGGGTAGGGTTACAATTAGGGTGAGGGTTAAGGTTACGATTAGGGTTAGGGTTACGATTAGGGTTAGGGTTAGGGTTACGATTAGGGTTAGGGTTAAGGTTACGATTAGGGTTAGGGTTACGATTAGGGTTAGGGTAAGGGTTAGGGTTCCGATTAGGGTTCCGATTAGGGTTAGGGTTAGGGGCAGGGTTACGATTAGGGTTACGATTAGGGTTACGATTAGGGTTAGGGTTACGATTATGGATAGGGTTAGGGTTAGGATTAGGGTTACGATTAGGGTTAGGGTTACGATTAGGGTTAGGGTTAGGGTTACGATTAGGGTTAGGGTTACGATTAGGGTTAGGGTTACGATTAGGGTTAGGGTTAAGGTTACGATTAGGGTTAGGGTTACTATTAGGGTTAGGGTTACGATTAGGGTTAGGGTTAGGGTTACGATTAGGGTTAGGGTTACGATTAGGGTTAGGGTTACGATTAGGGTTAGGGTTAAGGTTACGATTAGGGTTAGGGTTACGATTAGGGTTAGGGTTAGGGTTACGATTAGGGTTAGGGTTAGGGTTTGGGTTAGGGTTACGATTAGGGTTAGGGTTAGGGTTAGGGTAAGGTTTAAGATTAGGGTTAGGGTTACGATTAGGGTTAGGGTTAGGGTTACGATTAGGGTTAGGGTTACGATTGGGGTTAGGGTTACGATTAGGGTTAGGGTTAAGGTTACGATTAGGGTTAGGGTTACGATTAGGGTTAGGGTTAGGGTTACGATTAGGGTTAGGGTTAGGGTTAGGGTTCCGATTAGGGTCCCGATTAGGGTTAGGGTTAGGAGTAGGGTTACAATTAGGGTTAGGGTTAGGGTTACGCTTAGGGTTAGGGTTAGGGTTAGGGTTCCGATTAGGGTTCCGATTAGGGTTAGGGTTAGGGTTAGGGTTACGATTAGGGTTAGGGTTACGATTAGGGTTAGGGTTACGATTAGGGTTAGGGTTAGGGTTACGATTAGGGTTAGGGTTACGATTAGGGTTAGGATTAGGGTTACGATTAGGGTTAGGGTTAGGGTTACGATTAGGGTTCCGATTAGGGTTAGGGTTAGGGGTAGGGTTATGATTAGGGTTAGGGTTAAGGTTACGATTAGGGTTAGGGTTACAATTAGGGTTAGGGTTAGGGTTACGATTAGGGTTAGGGTTAGGGTTAGGGTTACAATTAGGGTTAGGGTTAGGGTTAGGGTAAGGTTTAAGATTAGGGTTAGGGTTAGGGTTAGGGTTCCGATTAGGGTTCCGATTAGGGTTAGGGTTAGGGTTACGATTAGGGTTAGGGTTAGGGTTCCGATTAGGGTTAGGGTTAGGGTTACGATTAGGGTTAGGGTTAGGGTTAGGGTTAGGGTTAGGGTTACGATTAGGGTTAGGGTTAGGGTTAGGGTTCCGATTAGGGTTCCGATTAGGGTTAGGGTTAGGGTTAGGGTTAGGGTTCCGATTAGGGTTCCGATTAGGGTTAGGGTTAGGGTTAGGGTTACGATTAGGGTTAGGGTTAGGGTTACGATTAGGGTTAGGGTTAGGGTTAGGGTTACGATTAGGGTTAGGGTTAGGGTTAGGGTTACGATTAGGGTTAGGGTTACGATTAGGGTTGGGGTTACGATTAGGGTTAGGGTTAGGGTTCCGATTAGGGTTCCGATTAGGGTTAGGTTTAGGGTTAGGGTAAGGATTAGGGTTAGCGTTAGGGTTACGATTAGGGTTAGGGTTAGGGTTAGGGTTAAGATTAGGGTTAGGGTTAGGGTTAGGGTAGGGGTTACGATTAGGGTTAGGGTTACGATTAGGGTTAGGGTTAGGGTTAGGGTTACGATTAGGGTTCGGGTTAGGGTTCGGGTTAGGTTTCCGATTAGGGTTCCGATTAGGGTTAGGGTTAGGGTTCGGGTTAGGTTTAGGGTTAGGGTTAGGGTTAGGGTTAGGGTTAGGTTAAGGGTCAGGGTTAGGGTCAGGGTTACGATTAGGGTTAGGGTTAGGGTTCGGGTTAGGTTTCCGATTACGGTTCCGATTAGGGTTAGGGTTAGGGTTAGGGTTACGATTAGGGTTAGGGTTAGGGTTAGGGTTAAGATTAGGGTTAGGGTTAGGGTTAGGATTAGGGTTAGGGTTACGATTAGGGTTAGGGTTAGGATTAGGGTTACGATTAGGGTTAGGGTTAGGGTTACGATTAGGGTTAGGGTTAAGGTTACGATTAGGGTTAGGGTTACTATTAGGGTTAGGGTTACGATTAGGGTTAGGGTTAGGGTTACGATTAGGGTTAGGGTTACGATTAGGGTTAGGGTTACGATTAGGGTTAGGGTTAAGGTTACGATTAGGGTTAGGGTTACGATTAGGGTTAGGGTTAGGGTTACGATTAGGGTTAGGGTTAGGGTTAGGGTTAGGGTTAGGGTTACGATTAGGGTTAGGGTTACGATTAGGGTTAGGGTTAGGGTTAGGGTAAGGTTTAAGATTAGGGTTAGGGTTACGATTAGGGTTAGGGTTAGGGTTACGATTAGGGTTAGGGTTACGATTGGGGTTAGGGTTACGATTAGGGTTAGGGTTAAGGTTACGATTAGGGTTAGGGTTACGATTAGGGTTAGGGTTAGGGTTACGATTAGGGTTAGGGTTAGGGTTAGGGTTCCGATTAGGGTCCCGATTAGGGTTAGGGTTAGGAGTAGGGTTACAATTAGGGTTAGGGTTAGGGTTACGCTTAGGGTTAGGGTTAGGGTTAGGGTTCCGATTAGGGTTCCGATTAGGGTTAGGGTTAGGGTTAGGGTTACGATTAGGGTTAGGGTTACGATTAGGGTTAGGGTTACGATTAGGGTTAGGGTTAGGGTTACGATTAGGGTTAGGGTTACGATTAGGGTTAGGATTAGGGTTACGATTAGGGTTAGGGTTAGGGTTCCGATTAGGGTTCCGATTAGGGTTAGGGTTAGGGGTAGGGTTATGATTAGGGTTAGGGTTAAGGTTACGATTAGGGTTAGGGTTACAATTAGGGTTAGGGTTAGGGTTACGATTAGGGTTAGGGTTAGGGTTACAATTAGGGTTAGGGTTAGGGTTAGGGTAAGGTTTAAGATTAGGGTTAGGGTTAGGGTTAGGGTTCCGATTAGGGTTCCGATTAGGGTTAGGGTTAGGGTTACGATTAGGGTTAGGGTTAGGGTTCCGATTAGGGTTAGGGTTAGGGTTACGATTAGGGTTAGGGTTAGGGTTAGGGTTAGGGTTAGGGTTACGATTAGGGTTAGGGTTAGGGTTAGGGTTCCGATTAGGGTTCCGATTAGGGTTAGGGTTAGGGTTAGGGTTAGGGTTCCGATTAGGGTTCCGATTAGGGTTAGGGTTAGGGTTAGGGTTACGATTAGGGTTAGGGTTAGGGTTACGATTAGGGTTAGGGTTAGGGTTAGGGTTACGATTAGGGTTAGGGTTAGGGTTAGGGTTACGATTAGGGTTAGGGTTACGATTAGGGTTGGGGTTACGATTAGGGTTAGGGTTAGGGTTCCGATTAGGGTTCCGATTAGGGTTAGGTTTAGGGTTAGGGTAAGGATTAGGGTTAGCGTTAGGGTTACGATTAGGGTTAGGGTTAGGGTTAGGGTTAAGATTAGGGTTAGGGTTAGGGTTAGGGTAGGGGTTACGATTAGGGTTAGGGTTACGATTAGGGTTAGGGTTAGGGTTAGGGTTACGATTAGGGTTCGGGTTAGGGTTCGGGTTAGGTTTCCGATTAGGGTTCCGATTAGGGTTAGGGTTAGGGTTCGGGTTAGGTTTAGGGTTAGGGTTAGGGTTAGGGTTAGGGTTAGGTTAAGGGTCAGGGTTAGGGTCAGGGTTACGATTAGGGTTAGGGTTAGGGTTCGGGTTAGGTTTCCGATTACGGTTCCGATTAGGGTTAGGGTTAGGGTTAGGGTTACGATTAGGGTTAGGGTTAGGGTTAGGGTTAAGATTAGGGTTAGGGTTAGGGTTAGGATTAGGGTTAGGGTTACGATTAGGGTTAGGGTTAGGGTTAGGGTTACGATTAGGGTTAGGGTTACGATTAGGGTTAGGGTTAGGGTTACGATTAGGGTTAGGGTTAGGGTTAGGGTAAGGGTTACGATTAGGGTTAGGGTTACGATTAGGGTTAGGGTTAGGGTTAGGGTTAGGGTAAGGGTTAGGGTTAGGGTTACGATTAGGGTTAGGGTTCGGGTTAGGGTAAGGGTCAGGGTTAGGGTTAGGGTTACGATTAGGGTCACTATTAGAGTCAGGGTTAGGGTTAGGGTTAGGGTTATAAACAACCCTAACTCTGAACCCTTATCATAACCCTGATACTCGGTTCATTATTAACATCACTAATAGGCACCTGAAAACACATTATAAACAAAGTCGTAACATAGGATTCAATAATAATCATGGCAGACTTATGTAGTTAATGTTACTTGGGCTTCCTACAGTGGTAGGATGTAGAAAAAAATGTGCAGTCCATTTGTAGCCTCCTAAGCGGTTATCATTGATGTGTTTGTAAACGTCTGAATTATTTAGCAGAGTTCCTTTACTTGGGCATATGTTGAGCATGGTTGTGGTTTGTACGCCTAAGCTTAAAGCATTTGATGGGCATATCTTTACACATAAGATAAACAATCTTGAATGGTCATACCATCTACGTTTTCAGGTGTGTTAGTGTGTATATGGATTTCTGCAAATTATTAACTGAACGAAATTGAAAACTGATGTGCGTGTGAATGTTTTTTAATTACAACGCTGACTGTGGACAGGGACAGACATCAGCTGTTCCGGTCCTCTCAAAAAAGTAGCTCAGTAGGGGGCCCCTGCTGAACGTGGGCCCTGGGGCAGCCGCACCCTCTGCCCCCCGCGATCACTCCGCTTATGTGACAGAGATATAGCCTACTTTTACTTCCCTGCTGTGATTCTAGATAACATTTCTTAAAAATAATCAAGCAAACAAACATCACCTTGTTGAAAGGCAAACAGCATGAGTAAACAGAATCCAAACCATAAATAATCCACTGTCACAGCCTGGATTTGAACACATCTCTTTAATGTTGGTTAACACAATCTTTCAGACTTGAACAGCACAGGATGCAGCTCCCAGAGTCCAGGTAGGTCCTGTCATGTGACTTGCTCAGACTCACCTGGCTGCTGACGGGCAGGTGAGACTGCTGGCAGTGTTCCCAGGTCACTGATGTCACATTAAAAGTAACTTATCCTCCAGGCTCTGTTTCTACAAGGCAGCTTCATTGAGTTACCTGGATCACACCTGCACAGACGTGTCCTGTTGTAACTCAGTGAAGCTGGGTGTTTGAACATCACCTGAGAGGAGCAGCAGGAATGTGGTTGGACTCAGAGTGAGACGTGTTTGAAGTTTGTTCATGACGTAACTACAGACTTGAACAGAGGAAGCGTTTCTCTCTTACCCTGAACCCTGTTCCCTGTTTCAGACTTCAGCTGATCCAGGTCAGGCATTCTGATCCAGACCACCTCTAAAAAAGCATCCAAAAACTAAAAGTCTGATGCACAGAAGAAAAAAACACATGGTCACCTGATTTCAGAAGGTATCTTGCCAAAAGTGAATGTGTTAATTATCAAGATACATCCTGTTTTCATTAGTTGAGTTGTTGTGCAAACACAATACTACAAAATCAATAACTTGTGCGTTCAGTTTGTTATCTTGTTCCAATGTTGTTTATTGTTGTCCGAAGTTTAAATCTTGTTCATTACCGTTAGTATCTTGTTCCCTTTGTAAACAAGTTGAACATATTGTGCTCATAAAGTGGAATCTTGTTAAAAAGTGGATTTCTTACTCAAATGCGCCAATCTGGTAATTTAACAACTGAATATGCTGTTTCCAGAAGTTTTTATCTTGCAAATATTTTTGACATCTTGTTCACACGTTAGTATCCTTCACCTTCTTTGAACTCAACACTAAAAAAAAAAACTTCCCAGGCTCATAGCATCATTGTATCTTGTGCAAACAGCGAGTGCAAGTGCCATGACTGGTCGTTACAAGTTCATTCTGTATCTTGTTTTTATTTGAGTAAGTATCTTGTTCAACAGTTAATATATCTTCTTCTTGCATGCTAACATGGTTTTCTTTAACTTAATATGTTGTTATGATCTTGTGAATGCCGGTTTGTATCTTGTTCATATTTTAGTATTATGTTTGCACAATGTTTATATCTTGTGTGGACAAGATTCAAGGAGGATCTCAGGACTAAAGAGGCTCTGAAGGGAGTTTCTGTAGTTGCGTCACGAGTAAACATCGTCTCCTCACTGAGAGTCTCAGATCTAGAAAACACAGAAACTCTAGAAAACGTAGAGGAAACATTCAGGAGGAGTTTGAGAAACCTGCAGAGCAGCAGCTTCAATCCACAGTCTGATCAACACCACACTCGCAGGATTTATTTTGTGTTTCAGGTGTGATCTGACAAGTTTCAGACACACCTGGAGTCGTAGAATTAGCACCATTGGATCCTGTAGGTGGGCCTGAGTCCTACAGTCTGACTGACAGGTGCTAGGTCCAATCAGAGCAAACAGTTCTGTGGTTGGTTTCTGGTCCATGGAGGATGTGTTGGCCCTGTTGCCGGGCAGATCTTTGAGTCCGTTCAGCAGACCGATCACAGATAAAATATTTTATATATATATATATATAGTTTTCTATTAAACACCATATCCACTTTCATTTATACACGGTTTACTGTCACCATCTTTATTCAGATTCAAAAATATCTTCTGGAAATGCAAAACTAAAAAACATGATTCATATGATTATTTTTTTTCTCTACTGTGTTTGGGATGAGCGATGGTTTTATGGCACTCTTTGCTCACTCTGAACTTGATGTGGAACAACTCTTTTACTTTTTAAAACTTTGTTTTTAACATCTTTTAGCAGCATGCTAACATTAACCGGAACACCACGAGTAGCTAAAGCCTCAAACTTAGTCAAACATGCTGAAGAAGAGCAGAGACGAACAAACCCTCTCTCACTCTTTGAAACCAGATTTTTTTTTATGAGCGACTGACTTCTTCACAACACTACAAAGAAAACAGCCGACCAGCAGAGGGGGGAACCAGTCATTCAGCTGCACAGCCAACACATGAAGATAAAAAGTTTCAGGGCTTCTTACACCTGAAGCCACGTTAGATATCTGCGTTAAAGACGTGATAAGACGCAAGTTTTTGTTGGGCAGTGCAAATGCCACGAATTTGCGTGAAAAGAGCGACTCCTACGTACAAATGGCATGATTCGTGACGTGGTCAACACTCTGGCTATGTTTACATGAGACTTTTAATTCCTCTTTAATTCAGAATAAATGTTGTAACCGAAAGTAAAAGAAGCAGGAACTGGAGTCTGTTTTCTTCCTGTAGACGTAAATACAGCACACCCACCCCTGTCCAATCAGAACCCTTCCCAACCCCAGACCTTAAGCGGAATTGAATAAAGACGATTAAACGTGTTTTCCATGTAAATCTCAATTCGGAATTACTATTTCCATGTAAAGGCGAAGGAGAATACTTTAATTCCGAATTATTTAATTCTGAATAATTAATTCTGAATTAAAAAACATCATGTAACCGTGGCCTATGTTTTTAATTCACAAGGTCAAATTATTCACGTCTTGATGGCCATCAGATCAGATGGACATCCTCCGGTGTCCTTATGATGTGAAGAACGATCTGTTGAAGGGTTATTCATTTGGAAACTTGAGGAAGAATTGATAGCATCTGTGCGCGGCTACCCGAACTGTACGACACTAGCTGTTTATTTTGTTTTAAACAGGAAGTAGAATGGAGCTTGATTGAAGGAAAGCGAGTGAGGAAATCAGATTATCTGGTAATCAGTTTCTACTAGCAAGATAGAACTTCCCCAATTAGCATCATCAGCCTCTCATCTTTGGGGACTTGCGTACACGCAAATGGAGCTAGTTATTTGTACGAATCAAGCAAGAAAATGCCGAACATTCTGGCTGACCTTTACGCCAGAAGGTTTCTTCTGTCACTGCTAGGCTGATAACATTCAAATGGTGGCTATTTTCTAGAGTGTCCTGAATATTAGAGCCTCTAGGGGGCGCTCTATTTCTGTTTTTAGCTTCAGTCTCTGGTTGCGATGAATGACTGGTTTCACATCTCTGCCTCGTACAGAAAAACTCATCTATATTTTTCTGCCCACAAACTGATGAATGCAACAGATTACCAATGAGGAATCTGGATATATTAAAGCGATGCATTAGCCATATATTTTTTTTTCATTGTCACCGATACATGAACACAACGAGCGAGCAGCTACGGTAAGCAACGCCTCCACTGAGAAACAAGCGCCGGCTCAAATGTACAGCAAGCTCAAACACAAGAGGAATACAACCATAGAACAGTAGTTTGGTCTTTTTTCATCAAAATAAATGTTTTAAAGTATACTTTCATATAGAAGCAATAAAAAATAATAACATCTCAATACTCCGATAATTACTCTTACATTAATATTGTGCTCATTGGGATTCTATCTTTACAGATATTTATATCAACTTTATAGATATTTATTTTTTTCTATTTTGCGTCCCCTTGCTGTAGGACCTGAACGCCGCCTCCAGCTGTCGACAGTGCAGAGACCTCACTGATATGGTTGATGGACGGAGACCAGTTCCCCGTGGCTGATGGGAGTGTGAAAGGCAATAAGTGGTCGATGAGGAGATGGTATGAAGCTGACGTTTAGCACCACAGAAGGTCCAGAGGGACAATCCTCTCCAGGACGTCAGGAGCGCTCATCAATTCCAGAAAGTCAGGAAGGACATCCTACCTGGACTTTCAAGAGGGTTCAAAAGCTTAAGAAGCTCAAAAAATTATCTTCCCAGAAGATCCAAAGAGATCGTCCTCTCCAAACTCCAGCAAGACTAAATCTCTGCAGAGTTTCCAGGCACTCAAGACCACCAGGAGAGACCATTCCCTCCAGGAGTCCAACAAAGGGGCCAAGAAGATCCACTCCAGGGGTTTAGGAAGAAATGATCTCCCTGAAAAGGTCAGGAGGGATCATCCACTCCAGAAAGGCCAGGATGAAAGAGCCCTTCTAGAAGCTCAGGGTTGATGTTCCTCATCAGACCACTAGGGGGACGATTCATTCACAAGTGTCGGGAGGGACTTTCCAAACTTTCATGAACAAACTGATGCTCCTGATGTTGTGGACGGATTATCGGTGAATGAACCAGTTCAGGAAGCACCTCAATGGAAACATGAAGAGTCAAACCCGTCCAATGAACGCTGAGCTGAAGGATGATGGACACATGAGCAGACGGGACCCTGTAAAGTACCGGAGGTTTTTTAGTCCGGAGACACTGCCCTCTTTTTTTTCTCATAAGTGGAATCGTGATCCAGAGTTATTTTGTGTTTAACGGCACAGACGTAGATTAGCTCCAAGAGTCCCGCGTGTGGATCAGTCAGATTAGTGGTTTTAATCCAGACCTAACAGGCTCTGAGAGGTTTGAAACAGTATCTGTTGAAACCTGTAGAGTCCTGATTCAAACAGGTCCAGACCAGTCTATGGGTAGCTGGTCACTGCAGCCTGTTTCTGGGCCAGACGGCGCAGCTCCTCCCTGATCGCCTTTATGAGGGAGGCAGAGGTGTGGGCCGAGGGTGAGGCGTCCTCAGGTGGGTACTCTGGGGTTGGTGACGTCAGAAGGAGGGGCGGAGCCTGTGGGTCTCGCAACGAGGAGCTGGGCATCTGGAAAACAGAGGAGGAGGAGAACTCGGGGAACGACAGCACCTGCAAGGAGATAGACAGACGGAGAGATGGATTGGTACAGAAAGAGAGGCATGGGATTGGTTTTGATCCGGACTTACAGACTGATCTTTCGGGACTTTTCAGTCTGAACTGGTCTAAAGCATTAAGTTTTGCTTGATCTGACAGATCTGCTGCTCCTCAAGGGATACTCACACTCTCTCTGCTGGCTCCTGGTCTGGACAGGTCCTGGTCTGAGTGCTGCTGGTTCCAGCTAGAGCCAGTGGGACCTGACATGCTGCGACCCACCCCAGGGTACACACCGATTTGACTCGACAAACCCACCTGGGTTAAGTGGTGGAGCTGTGCACCTGGAGGTCAACAAATTCAGTCAACATAATAAATAGAAGGTCTCCAGAGTCCTGCTGAATGTCAGGCGAGAGTAAACCCCCACAATAAGAACAGTGCTGTGTCAGCTTAAAGGATCCGATCACTGTATCCATATGACTGTACCTGTGCTTCCCCCTACAGGTCGAGGTCTGGATGAGGAGGGGGGGTCCTCGTATGGCCCTCTGCTGGAGTAAACAGAATCCTGCAGCTGGTCTCCAGTGGAAACGTACCCTCCTGAGACCAGGCCCTGCCTGGAAAGATCACACAGAGAATCAGTGCTGGTTCATCTCTAGACTACAGTAGACTTAAACCTGGTTTAAAAGTCCTGAATCTGACCTCTGCAGCAGGCCCTGGACTGATGTAGGAGACATCCCCAGCTCTGAATATCTCTGCAGAAAAGAGGAAACAAAACTTTACTAATACGTAATGATAAAAGGCAAAGGCCTCAGCTGCAGGACAACACACTCACTGCAGAAAAAGGGCTGTGAGAAGGAGCTGCTGGGTAAGAGCCCCACTGCCTGCCTGGAGGGCGGGCCTGGGGGGAAGGGCTAGGCAGAGCAGGGCTTATCCCGCTTACCCCAGCGCTGCCCTGCGAGGACGGCGACACAAGGGCGAAGGCGTCATCCAGGAGGGAGTGCATCTGCTGCCGCGCCTCCTCAATGGAGGGCTGAGGGGGCATGTAGGGGGGCGGAGGTGGGGCAGAGTCAAACACCTCATCAGTGGGGGAGGGGCTGCCGTGGTCAGGGGGCAGGTCTGGGTCCGACTGTAAGAGAGAGAAGAGAGAGACTTTGAGTGCAGTCCTAATATACTATAGATTAACATAAAGGTGTTCCACAGGGATCCCTTTTGGGTCCTCTGATTTTTATACAGATTTTTCAGCAGGACACAATTCCCTCTGCATCCATCTAGCTTGTCAAAAAACAGTCTTCTTCCACTGACTACATTCTCAAAAAATGTCTGCGCTTAGACTCAAGTATAACGTAGCCTGAACTCCAGCAAGATTATGTAAACCTGAACAAGCATTTTCCTTTTTTCTTGTATGAATAATTTTTAGGCAACTAATTATTTCCTTTGAAATGTTAGAATTTGCTCTTTTCTGTTTTTCTAACCTAAAAAATGTTTGATTGTTAAATTGAATGAAGCACAGTTACCTTCTAAGAAAGACCTGAACAGACAAGGCTGACTTTTTTTTATCAGTT
This sequence comes from Notolabrus celidotus, assembly GCF_009762535.1. Classification (NCBI taxonomy): domain Eukaryota; kingdom Metazoa; phylum Chordata; class Actinopteri; order Labriformes; family Labridae; genus Notolabrus; species Notolabrus celidotus. The sequence goes on from NC_048292.1 coordinate 15,488,995, forward strand.
ATATAAAATAGAAATAGGAACCACAA